>NC_057803.1:144027297-144319411 GCF_018294505.1 Triticum aestivum | reverse complement strand
CAAAACGGGATTCCACGGGATACTATTCATCTCCACCGCCGACCTCCTCCAGCCTCCACGGGCTACCGTCGACCTCCTCCAGCCTCCACGGGCTCCTGTTCATCCAGCCTCCACTGCGCGCTACTCCACCGGCTACTGTTCAACCACCCCTCCACGGGCACCCCTCCACCGTCTACTGTTCATCCAGCCCTCCACACCACGGGGTCCTGTTCAACCACCCCTCCACGGGCACCCCTCCACCATTTACTGTTCATCCAGCCCTCCACCACACCACGGGGTCCTGTTCATCCAGAGGCAACGCCACCGCTCACTGTTCATCCACCCCCCGCAACGCTCACTGTTCATCTTAGAGGCAGCATCGATCGGCTTCAGTTAGCAGCAGTAGCGAAGGAATTGCTCGATCGGGTTCAGTTAACAGCCATCGATCGATCGCTCGGGTTCAGTAACGCCTAGCCTGCAGTGCAATCGCTCGGGTTTAGTTAGAGCCCAATGCCTCGCTCGGGTTCTGTTAGAGCCAACTCCTCGCACACACGCGCGTACGTGTACGAGAGAAACGCGCATCGCTCGGCCCCGACCTCCCACCGTAACCGGGAACTCCCCGAAATTTTCCTCCCCCTCGCTTCTACCACGGTTTTTTCCGTCATGGACGGCCCAAAGAATATCATGCAGCTGCGTCTCCGGCCCGCCCAGGATGAAAAGCCCATTTTCGGTCATGATTTTTTGTCATAGAAGTAGGAGCCCACCACATCTATGATGATACCGGGTTTTGTCACAATTATCATCATAGAAGTGTGATTTGTATGACAGAAAAAAATTTCGTTCGGCCCAAAATGTCACGGATGTGTCTTTTTATTGTAGTGTATGATGGTGGTTTAAACAGGGCCTAATGTTATATGGTGGATCACGGTTTACGGTATAAGCCACCATGGCGGCTACAACACTTCAAATCTGTCAATGAAAATTTTGCGAAGTGATGGACAAACAGATTTCACAGACTGGAGCTATGATTTTGGATCTACAGTAGTTCAGAAAAGACAGTAAATCCTAAACCTAACGTGGCGGCAGCAGCAGAAAAGTTCGTGTGCTGCGATGGGATTTTCTATGGAGAGGAAGTATTCTGATGTTAAAAATGAATGCTAAACTGCTACCACATAAGTTTCATATCATGTTTAGATCAAAGGCTACTCGAACTAAAGGAGAAGACGAAGAACGGTGAAGAACACCGATGAACAAGGCTAACCCTAATGCATATCTGAGGTTGAAGGAGATGAACACTTACGCTTGCAGATGGACTGCAGTGGAGCGCCGGCATTCTCTGGACCCATCGGGTTGATGCAGCGGCTTGAGTTGGTGCAACGGACAGAGGATAGCAGCGGCGGAGATCGAGGCTGTAGATGAGTCATGAGAGGAAGACGAAGACGAGGAGGCAAGGGGGAAAAATGAAAAAGGGCCCCGTCCCTATTTATAAGGGGATGGGTACACGGCATGCGCGGGAATCGAGGAGGCCAAAATCATCATGTGGCTATATGGGCGCCTCGATTTTCAGATGATCATTAAGATAAGGATCAATTAAAGATATTCTGGGCCTCATGCGATGTTAATGTGAAATGACGTCATGGCAGGTTAAGGAAATTCTATGAGCTGATGTCACAGCGGGTTACAGAAAATTTGTTAAAAGGACGATGCAAGATTTGAAAAGTTAGGTATTGAAGATTGATGTGAACAAGTTCAGATCAACCTGGGGCCTAATGTTGGGGATATAACTACTGGGTATGAATTGCCCAGGAGTGCCTGGATCATACCACTGGTGACTTATCAATGAAGATGACGGGTCATAGCAAGCCCATTGACGGCCCAAGACCCAGAGGCGACTTGAGGCCCAAGAGGATGAACCGCCACATGTATGACTTGTATCGTAAGGCAAGCTTAGTTAGTCCGAGCCGGACATGTTGTGTATGAGTCGGACGGACTCTATAAGCCGTCGGGCATCAACCTCTGTATATAAAGGGGTGACCCGGCGGCGGGTTGATTAACGAAACAAACAATCAAGAGCTAGGTCAAGCGTATTCACTCCCTGGTAATTGAAAACCCTAGCAATACAACACCAAGCAGGAGTAGGCTTTTACCTCGTTGAGAGGGGCCGAACCTAGGTAAACTCTGTGTGTCCTTTGTCCCATTTAACCCCTTCAAGCTAGCCTAGTTGCGATGGCTCCACGACTAAGTCCTTGCGCTAGGACATCTGTCGTGTCAAGTCCATGACACTAACTATATTGTTGGTAAATACATACCACCTAGTTTCACATACCAACAAAAGAAAACAAAATTCTTCTATGATTTAAGATATTACTTTTGGGATGACCCATATCTTTATAAAGGAGTAGATGGTATTATTATACGTTGTGTACCTAAGCATGAATAAGGACAAATCCTACGAAAATGTCATTCTGAAGCCTTGGAGGACATTATGCGGGAGATAGAACTACTCACAAGGTATTGCAATCTGTTTTTTATTGGCCTATGATACGTCTCCAATGTATCTATAATTTTTGATAGATCCATGCTATTATATTATCTATTTTGGATGTCAATGGGCTTTATTTTACACATTTATATCATTTTTGGGACTAACCTACTAATCGGAGGCCCAGCCCAAATTGCTGTTTTTTGCCTATTTTAGGGTTTCGCCGAAAAGGAATATCAAACGGAGTCCAAACGGAATGAAACTTCGGGAACGTGATTTTCTCAACAAACGTGATCCAGGAGACTTGGAGTGGGCGTCAAGAAATGATCAAGGAGGCCACGAGGCAGGGGGGCGCGCCCTCCACCCTCGTGGGCCCCTCATTGCTCCACCGACCTACTTCTTCCTCCTATATATATCCACGTACCCCCCAAACATCCAGGAGCACGACGAAAACCTAATTCCACTGCCGCAACCTTCTGTACCCGAGAGATCCCATCTCGGGGCCTTTTCTGGAGCTCCGCCAGAGGGGGCATTGCTCACAGAGGGCCTCTACATCAACTCAATGGCCTCTCCGGTGATGTGTGAGTAGTTTACTTCAGACCTACGGGTCCATAGTTATTAGCTAGATGGATTCTTCTCTCTCTTTGGATCTCAATACAAAGTTCTCCTCGATCTTCTTGGAGATCTATTCGATGTAATCTTCTTTTGCGGTGTGTTTGTCGAGATCCGTTCAATTGTGGGTTTATGATCCAGTTTATCTATGAACAATATTTGAATCTCCTCCGAATTCTTTTATGTATGATTGGTTTATCTTTGCAAGTATCTTCGAATTATCAGTTTGGTTTGGCCTACTAGATTGATCTTTCTTGCAATGGGAGAAGTGCTTAGCTTTGGGTTCAATCTTGCGGTGCTCGATCCCAGTGACAGAAAGGGAAACGACACGTATTGTGTTGTTGCCATCGAGGATAAAAAGATGGGGTTTATATCATATTGCATGAGTTTATCCCTCTACATCATGTCATCTTCCTTAAAGCATTACTCTGTTCTTATGAACTTAATACTCTAGATGCATGCTGGATAGCGGTCGATGTGTGGAGTAATAGTAGTAGATGCAGAATCATTTTGGTCTACTTGTCACGGACGTGATGCCTATATACATGATCATACCTAGATATTCTCATAACTATGCTCAATTCTATCAATTGCTCGACAGTAATTCGTTTACCCACCATAATACTTATGCTCTTGAGAGAAGCCACTGGTGAAACCTATGGCCTCCGGGTCTATCTTCCATCATATTAATCTTCCAACACTTAGTTATTTCTATTTCCGTTTATTTTACTTTGCATCTATATTTCTCTTTATCATAAAAATACCAAAAATATTATCTTATCATATTTATCAGATCTCACTCTCGTAAGTGATCGTGAAGGGATTGACAACCCCTTTATCGCATTCGTTGTGAGGTTCTTATTTGTTTGTGTAGGTGCGTGGGACTCGAGCGTGATCTCCTACTGGATTGATACCTTGGTTCTCAAAAACTGAGGGAAATACTTACGCTACTTTGTTGCATCACCCTTTCGTCTTCAAGGGAAAACCAACGCAGTGCTCAAGAGGTAGCAAGAAGGATTTCTGGCGCCGTTGCCAGTGAGATTCGTGCCAAGTCAAGTCAAGATTTGACTCCCGACAACGAGCCATTTCTGGCGCCGTTGCCAAGTCAAGACATACCAAGTACCCATCACAAACTCTTATCCCTCGCATTACATTATTTGGCATTTGCCTCTCGTTTTCCTCTCCCCCACTTCACCCTTGCTGTTTTATTCGCCCTCTCTCTTTCCGTTCGCCTCTTTTCCACTTGCTTCTTGTTTGCTCGTGTGTTGGATTGCTTGCTTGTCACAATGGCTCAAGATAATACTAAATTGTGTGATTTTGCCAATACCAACAACAATGATTTTCTTAGCACCCCGATTGCTCCTCTTACCGATGCTGAATCTTGTGAAATTAATGCTGCTTTGTTGAATCTTGTCATGAAAGATCAATTCGCTGGCCTTCCTAGTGAAGATGCCGCTACCCATCTAAATAGCTTTGTTGATTTGTGTGATATGCAAAAGAAGAAAGATGTGGATAATGATATTGTTAAATTGAAGCTATTTCCGTTTTTGCTTAGAGGTCGGGCTAAAGCTTGGTTTTTGTCTTTGCCTAAAAGTAGGATTGATTCATGGCATAAGTGCAAAGATGCTTTTATCTCTAAGTATTTTCCTCCCGCTAAGATCATCTCTCTTAGAAACGATATTATGAATTTTAAGCAACTTGATCATGAACATGTTGCGCAATCTTGGGAGAGGATGAAATTAATGATACGTAAGTGCCCCACACATGGTTTGAATCTTTGGATGATTATACAGAATTTTTATGCCGGATTGAATTTTACTTCTAGAAATCTTTTAGATTCGGCCACGGGAGGCACTTTTATGGAAATCACTTTAGGAGAAGCTACTAAACTCCTAGATAATATTATGGTTAATTATTCTCAATGGCACACCGAAAGATCTACTAATAAAAAAGTGCATGCAATTGAAGAGATTA
Organism: Triticum aestivum; assembly: GCF_018294505.1. Lineage (NCBI taxonomy): Eukaryota > Viridiplantae > Streptophyta > Magnoliopsida > Poales > Poaceae > Triticum > Triticum aestivum. Next base: position 144,314,364 of record NC_057803.1, on the reverse strand, counting down.
ATGTTTTGAGTGGAAAGATGGATGAACTTATGAAATCGTTTGCTAATAAGAGTGTTTCCTCTGATCCTAATGATGTGCCTTTGTCTACCTTGATTGAGAATAATAATGAATCTATGGATGTGAATTTTGTTGGTAGGAACAATTTTTGTAGCAACACGTATAGAGGTAATTTTAATTCTAGGCCATTTCCTAGTAATTCCTCTAATAGTTATGGTAATTCCTACAGCAATTCTTATGGAAATTTTAATAATATGCCCTCTGAATTTGAGACTAGTGTTAAGGAGTTTATGAATCCGCAAAAGAATTTCAATGCTTTGCTTGAAGAAAAATTGCTTAAGGTTGATGAATTGGCTAGGAACATTGATAGGATTTCTCTTGATGTTGATTCTTTGAAACTTAGATCTATTCCACCTACGCATGATATCAATGAGTCTCTTAAAGCCATGAGAATTTCCATTGACGAGTGCAAAAGAAAGAACCGCTAGGATGCGTGCTAAGAAAGATTGCTTTATGAAAGCGTGTTCTTCTAGTTTCCATGATAATAAGGATGAAGATCCAAAAGTCATTGATGTGTCTCCTATTAAATCTATGTTTTGCAATATGAATATTGATAATGATGGGATTGAAGATGAGCCACCTTTACCTAGAAGGCGTTCCAAAAAATCGGAGTTTTTAGATCTTGATGCAAAATTGGTAAAAGTGGGATTGAAGAGGTCAAAACTTTAAATAGCAATGAACCCGCTATTTTTGATTTCAAGGAATTTAATTATGATAATTGCTCTTTGAATATTGTATTTCCTTGTTGCAATCCGTGCTAAATTCTCCTCATGCTTATAGTCAAAATAAAGCTTTTACTAAACATATCGTTGATGCTTTGATGCAATCTTATGGAAGAAAAACTTGAGTTGGGAAGTTTCTATCCCTAGAAAACTTTATGATGAGTGGGAACCTACAATAAAAATTAAATTAAAGATCATGAGTGCTATGCTTTGTGTGATTTGGGTGCTAGTGTTTCCACGATCCAAAAACTTTGTGTGATTTGCTAGGTTTCCGTGATTTTGATGATTGTCTTAAACTTGCACCTTGCGGATTCCACTATTAATAAACCTATGGGAAGAATTAATGATGTTCTATTGTTGCAAATAGGAACTATGTGTCCGTAGATTTCATTGTTCTTGATATAGATTGCAATCCTTCATGTCCTATTATTCTGGTAGACCTTTCCTTAGAACGATTGGTGCAATTGATTGATATGAAGGAAGGGAATATTAAATTCCAATTTCCTTTAAGGAAGGGCATGAAACACTTCCTAGAAATAAAATTAAATTACCAATATTGAATCTATTATGAGAGCCACTTATGGATTTGCCCTACCAAAGGTGGCCAATACCTAGATCTATCTTCGCTTTTAATGCCTAGCTAGGGGCGTTAAAACGATAGCGCTTGTTGGGAGGCAACCCAATTTTATTTTTATTCCTTGATTTTTTGCTCCTGTTTAGTAATAAAATAATTTATCTAGCCTCTGTTTGGTTGTGTTTTTTTGTGTTTATTAGTGTTTGTGCCAAGTAGACCGTGGGAAGACTTGGGGAAAGTCTTTTTGATCTTGCTGTAAAAAAACAGAAACTTTAGCGCTCACGAGAATTTGCTGCCATTTTTATTTGGAAAGTGATATTTAGTTTATTTTTTTGCAGATGATTAATAGGTAAATATTCTCACGTCCAGAAATTTAATTTTATAATTTTTGGTGTTCCAGAAGTTGCGTTAGCTACAGATTACTAGAGACTGTTATGTTTTTAACAGATTCTGCTTTTTCGTGTGTTGTTTTGCTTATTTTGATGAATCTATGGCTAGTAAAAAGAGTTTCATAAACCATTAGAGAAGTTGTAAATACAGTAGGTTTAACACCAATATAAATCAAATAATGAGTTCATTACAGTACCTTGAACTGGTGTTTTGTTTTTCTTTCACTAACTGGAGCTCAACGAGATTTTCTATTTTGAGTTGTGTGCTGTGAAGTTTTCAAGTTTTGGGTAAAGATTTGATGGATTATGGAAAAAAGAGTGGCAAGAGCCTAAGCTTGGGGATGCCCATGGAACCCCAAGGTAAAATTCAAGGACACCAAAAAGCCAAAGCTTGGGGATGCCCCGGAAGGCATCCCCTCTTTCGTCTACTTCCATCGGTAACTTTACTTGGAGCTATATTTTTATTCACCACATGAGATGTGTTTTGCTTGGAGCGTCTTGTATTATTTGAGTCTTTATTTGTTAGTTTACCACAATCATCTTTGATGTACACACCTTTTGAGAGAAACACACATGATTCGGAATTTATTAGAATACTCTATGCGCTTCACTTATATCTTTTGAGCTATATAGTTTTTGCTCGAGTGCTTCACTTATATCTTTTAGAGCACGGTGGTGGATTTGTTTTATAGAAACTATTGTTCTCTATTGCTTCACTTATATTATTTTGAGATTCCTTTAGAACAACATGGAAATTTGCTTTAATATAAAAACTTTCATAGAAGTGCATTGAATACTATGAGAAGTTTGATACTTGATAATTGTTTTGAGATATGGAGATGGTGATATTAGAGTCATGCTAGTTGAGTAGTTGTGAATTTAAGAAATACTTGTTCTAAAGTTTGTGATTCCCGTAGCATGCACGTATGGTGAACCGTTATGTGATGAAGTCGGAGCATGATTTATTTATTGATTGTCTTCCTTATGAGTGGCGGTCGGGGACGAGCGATGGTATTTTACTACCAATATATCCCCCTAGGAGCATGCGTGTAATACTTTGTTTCGATAACTAATAGAGTTTTGCAATAAGTATGTGAGTTCTTTATGACTAATGTGGAGTCCATGGATTATACGCACTCTCACCCTTCCACCATTGCTAGCCTCTCTAGTATCGCGCAACTTTCGTCGGTACCTTAAACCCACCGTATACCTTCCTCAAAACAGCCACCATACCTACCTATTATGGCATTTCCATAGCCATTCTGAGATATATTGCCATGCAACTTTCCACCGTTCCGTTATTATGACACGCTTCATCATTGTCATATTGCTCGCATGATCATGTAGTTGACATCGTATTTGTGGCAAAGCCACCGTTCATAATTCTTCGTACATGTCACTCATGCATCATTGCACATCCCGGTACACCGCCGGAGGCATTCACATAGAGTCATATTTTGTTCTAAGTATTGTGTTGTAATTCTTGAGTTGTAAATAAATAAAGTGTGATGATCATCGTTATTAGAGCATTGTCCCAAGTGAGGAAAGGATGATGGAGACTATGATTCCCCCACAAGTCGGGATGAGACTCCAGACGAAAAAAGAGAAAAGAGGCCAAAAAGAAAAGAAAAAGAAAGAAGGCCCAAATAAAAAAATGAGAGAAAAAGAGAGAAGGGACAATGCTACTATCCTTTTTCCACACTTGTGCTTCAAAGTAGCACCATGATCTTCATGATAGAGAGTCTCTTATGATATCACTTTCATATACTAGTGGGGATTTTTCATTATAGAACTTGGCTTGTATATTCCAATGATGGGCTTCCTCAAAATGCCCTAGGTCTTCATGAGCAAGCGAGTTGGATGCACACCCACTTAGTTTCTTTTGTTGAGATTTCATATAGCTCTAGTGCATCCGTTGCATGGCAATCCCTACTCACTCACATCGATATCTATTGATGGGCATCTCCATAGCCCGTTGATATGCCTAGTTGATGTGATACTATCTTGTCCTTTTTTGTCTTCTCCACAACCACCATTCTATTCCACATATAGTGATATATCCATGGCTCACACTCATATTTTTTTATAGAAAGACTGTAAGGGAACCCCCTATAGTATAATTGATGCAACAAACCCAAATTGCAAGTACCAAGCCTTAAACCTGGGTGTATATTGCGTGAAGATTGAAAAAGTTTGAGAACATCAAAAGTATGAAACAATTGCTTGGCTTGTCATCGGGGTTGTGCATGATTTAAATATTTTGTGTGGTGAAGATAGAGCATAGCCAGACTATATGATTTTGAAGGTGGTTTGAGAGGAAGAAGGCAAATATTGAGCCTTCAGTGATGTTGAATGTCCTTGCAACTTTAGGCCAGTGGCTATAAATAATTGCTCCCCCAACCTTCGTCCTCTTCAGCAAGACTTCAATATTATACCGTGGGTGTTGAATGAATACCATCCTCGCCTCTTGACCATGCAAGTGGTTTTGAGAGGTAATCATCAGTGAACTGCTTTGAAAAGTACTGAAAACAAAGCTATGCATAAATCATTGTTGTAAATTTTGAAATGGCGCAAGGGGTAAAAACAAGGTAAAAGAGTTGGTACCATCCTATAGTTGACTGATATCTTCTTCATTGTGCAAACAAAGATCTTGTTGTTATTCGTCGCAAGTTTCTTCATCCTAACAATCTTTCTGAGTTTCTTGACTTGACTGATATTCATGGACATCTCATTTCCCCATATGCAAAATGGGTCGAACAGTGGGTCTAAGCCTCTGACAGCAGGACCTACATGTGCAGGACCAAATTGTAAGAAACCTAAATATTAGAATGATTTCCGCAAGTGCACAATAATGTGCTATTAGCCAAAGGACCCTACTTGAACAAACCTCGATGGTAAACCGCAATGTCTCCCATTGTTTCCCCGCAACACACATAAGGAAGATCTTGACCAGGTTAACTAAGAGTTGCCATACTATCAGTAGAATATGTATTGAGTACAGCCAAATTGCAGAATTGAACCAAACAGTTAAAGGGACAACATACCAAATGAACCAAAATAGTTAACTGAGCACGACATTGCAGAGTAGAAGCATGTATGAGAAGATAAGCCAGTTAACAAAACAAAGAATGCTTGAGAATAGTACTAAGAAATGTAGCAATTGTTGGACCAAAGTGTTAACTAAACATTACATTTCAGAGGACCAAACTGTTAACTGAACATTAGATTGCATATTAACATTACAGAGGACAAATCACTAGAAGGCACTGGCGGTGGCCTCGAGAAAACATCATGAACTGTATTTTAAAGTAGACAACCGCGTGGCGGTGTCGATGGTGGCCTTGAAGACGAGGTGCTCCTCCAAGATCTGGCGGTCGACACGCGTGGCAGCCATAGCGACCTCGTTCGCGCGTGCGGCCACATGCTACTGAGCTATATGTTATACTGCGTGCAAAATGGTTGTGGGCGGCTCTTAATTGGAGTAGGGGGCAGGTGTCGCTCCGTCGGTCGGGGCATGTGGGACGAGAAAGGGGGAGGATGGTGTGGGTGGGGTGTGGATTACCTGACCATATCAACGAGGCCGCGCAGCAAGAAGAAGGGTCACCGGTGAGGAGGTGACGCTGCAAGAAGAAGGGTCGTTGGCGAGGAGGCGGCGCTACTAGAATAAGGGTAGCCGGCGAGGAGGCGGCGCTACAAGAAGAAGGGTAGCCGGCGAGGAGGCGGCGCTGCAAGAAGAAGGGTCGCCGGTGAGGAGGTTGAGCTGCCAGTAAGCAGCAGTGAAGGTTTGAACTTGGAAAGCAATGAGGAACAGTGGAAATGTGACTTTTGGTAGGAGGGAGGGGCGGGGAGATAGATATTTCCGCGGTGGCAAAAAAAATTCGCTCGGTGCCGCGAGAAGCTCGCGTGCAAGTGTGGTTCAATCGGGGGCGGTGGACTGTAGACGACCAAGCTTCCTGCGTAAGCCAGACAAGATGGTGCGCCAAGATATTTTATATCGCATCCCACACGATTCTTTCTAGTAAACTATTTGTGGTATACCTGATTTTTTTCATTATGTTTTAAAGACAAAATGGTGTTACGGAGGGAAAGGATGGTGTTTGAATTGTTAGAACATTTACATACAGTGAACATGCAACTAGTACATGAGTGTCGTGTCTAAATTTAGAATTATTCCGGGTTCGTTTGACATTTTTATGCATTAATTGAGTTTCTGGGCATTTAATGTGCATAATTCAAATTTGAACTACAAGCACCTTCTCCAATGCACCAAAATTTGTTGAAAAAGCACATGTGTGTCTTTGGGTGAATTTATAGGTCCCATGCAAGAAATGGGAGTGAAATTCAAACATCTGGGCGTCGTGGCTCGACCGAAATGATTGAGAAACTTGGTTTTTTTAATTCATGTAAATCCAAAACATGGCTGAAAATAATGAACTTGGCATGGTGTCATGACATGGCACCAACATGTTTGAGTAAATTTTTTGGCCGAATTGGGACAAGCTTTGGTGTAAGCTTCTTGCAAACCGGAGCTTCCGTCAATAAGGCTCATTGTCGGAGTAATGGGCCACGGGTAGGCTAACCCGAGGCCCAAAACCTTTCAAGACAGCGGGGCTGACTGCGCCCCTCAAGACGACAGATGAAGAGCCACCTTCTGGAGGACGGCTGAAGGAACAGTGTCACAGCCCCAGATCAGCCCTTGTTTGTTTTTGCTTTAGCATCCATGCAACATGTTTAAATTTTATGAAACTTGAAATGGGGATGACAAACCCTAGCACTAAATAAAATGCAATTAGGATCAAAATAAAAATATTTTCAATAAACCCAGAATGCCCTTTAGAAAAGTTCATTATTTTTGTTTAAGGTGAAAACCCCTGCCATCAATGATGCACATATTTCTAGGCCATTCTGGATTTTTGAATTAAATCCTATTGTATTTGACCTTGGGCATTTAAATACTATAAATAATTTAAATGTTCAAATAAATGTTGGAAATTGTTAAGGGTCACTGAAATAATTCAGAAAGCACCCACAATTGTTTCCAGGATTTTATAAAATGATTTGGTATTTTAAATCAAATCAAAAACAAAATAACAGAAATAGAAAAGAAATAAAAGAGAGAGAGAGAAGGAAGTTACCTGGCGCCCACTTACCTGGCCCAGCACGGCCCAGCCCATCTCCACTCCCCCTGTCGTCTTCCTCCTCGCCAGAAGGACCGAGGCGTGGCGCGCGCCCGAGAGGCCTCGGCCACCTCCTGCTTCCCCTGGCCACCTCCTGCTTCCTCTCGTCGCCCTGGACCCCGTCCGCGACGCCACGCACCCTCCCAGGCCTCGCACTCTCCCCGTGCCTTCTCCCCCCCTTCTCTGGCTCCCTCTCTCTTCCACCGAGCGGAGCCCCGTCGCCACCGACGCCGTTCGCCGCGGCCACAACCACCGCCTCGTCTCCCCGACGCCTCCCAAAGCTCTGCCTCGACCTACTCTTCCTCCCCACCGCTCCAAGCAACACCAGGAGCCCTGCAGTGACGCCATTGCCGCCATCTTCACCGACGGGCATCGAAGATCGCCGGCCCGATTCGCCGTCTCCGTCGCCTCCCCGAGCACGCCGACCCTCTCTTCGAACTCACCGTGAGCCCCTGAGCATTTCCCCTCTGCCCCCCTGCTTGCTCCCGCCCTCTAGCCGTAGCCCCGAGGTCACCCGAGGCCGCCGTCCGCCATGGCCGGCGAGCCCGCGTTCCCGAGCCTCTCCTGCTCGCACCAGGGGCACTGACACGCTCCTGGCGCCTCCAGGAGGATGCCTCTCCACTCCGTTTGCTCGCTCGAGCGCTGCAGCCGCGTCCCTGCCCCAGCCCGAACTCCGGCCACCGCGGAAGTGCTCGCCGCCGTCGTCTCCGGCCACCCCGCGGCCCCTCGTGCAGCCAGCTAGGTGCGGCCGTGTACGGGCTACCTTCTGGTGGCCTTCGCGCGTCCAGCCGCCGCCCGTAGCGCAACCCCGGTGAACATCCGCCGCGTTTCGGGTCGCCGCCGGCCGAACTCCGGTGGCCAGTGACGTGGCGCTGTCATTAGCCACTAATGACGCACTAACCAACCCCCTAGGCCACTGACTGTGGGCCCCACCCCTGGTCAAACCCCAGTCAGCGCTGGGTTTGACCGGGATTAGGTCCTGTGTCACTGACGTGTGGCCCCCACACGTCAGGTTTGACCCGAGCCAGCCCAGTTGACCCTGCTGACGTCACAGTGACGTGGTGCTGACGCCATAATTCATTTCTGGATTTATTATTATTCAGGAAATTTCAGAAAATGCCCTAAACTTCAATAAATCATAGAAAATTAACCGTAACTCCAAATTAAATAATTTATATATGAAAAATTATCAGAAAAATTCAAGGAATCCATCTGTACCATTTTCATGCATGTTAGAACAACTTATAGCTGCTGTTTAGCACAAATCAATTAAATGGCATTTGAATAATCACATATGGAGTTTGAATTTGAATCTTGTATTCAAACCAACTTCATTTAATCTGTTGCTAGTTGCATTAGCTCAAAACACATTCATATTGCCATGTCATGAGCATGCATCATATTGTGCATTGCATTGATTGTGTTCTTCTTGTTTGCCGGTATTGTCCCCTCTCGATAGACGTGTACCGACGATGTGATCGTTGACACTGATGAAGACTCAATGTTATCTTCAGAAGTGCCAGGCAAGCAAAACCCCCTTGTTCATTCCGATAAAATCCCACTCTCTCGCTCCTGCTCTCTTTTACTGCATTAGGACAACACCGATTCATCTGTTACTTGCTGCGGTAGCTGAACCCCTTTATCCTTTGCATGACCTGTCATTGCCACAGTAAATAGATGAAACCCACTAGCATGAGTAGGAGTTGTTTGAGCCCTGTTGTGCCTACTCATTCATGCTTGTTTGTCATGCCTGCTACTGCTTAGAGTTGAGTCAGGTCTGATTCATCGGGGATGAATCAGAGGCGTGTGAACATGTCCTACTGTGTGTGAGCTAAGTGTGTGAACACGATTTGGTAAAGGTAGCGGTGAGAGGCCATGTAGGAGTACATGGTGGGTTGTCTCATTGCAGCCGTCCTCAGGAACTGAGTTCTGTGTTTGTGATCCATGATTCAGCTACTACCACGCATTGGGCCCTGAAACCAATGGACCCTCTCGGCTTCTTAATCACCCTTGTCCTCTGTCCAGGAGTTGCAAGTAGTTTCTGGTGTTTGTAGTATGCTGGAGGCCGTGCGCAGCGCTGACCGTAGGGGTGGGCTGTGATGCGGTAGGCACGTGGCCGGGTAAACCGGGCGCCCGTTTGGTGTCACGGAACCCTGTTCACATCGTTTGGGGCTGTGAGCGAAACTCCGGCCGGATCTCCTCATGGATGGAACCCGAATAGGCGATAAACCTGGACTAGAGACTTGAGTGTTTAGGCAGGTCGTGGTCTACACCCACGTCGGCTTTCCGCTTGAAGTCTGCCGAGCACATGTCGTGTGCAGACGCGTAAGTGGTGGAAACATGTATGAAGAAGTACACCCCTGCAGGGTTAACATCATCTATTCGAATAGCCGTGTCCGCGGAAAAGGACTTCTGGGTTGCTTATATCAGTTCATAGACAAGTGAAAGTGGATACTCTAAAATACGCAAGATAAGCGTGAGTGCTATGGATGGCGTTCTCGTAGGGAGACGGGAGCGGATCCATAGTGGTGTATTGATATGGTGAATATGTGGACTCGTGTGCGCCACCTCAAAAGAGTTACTTGCAGTCGTAGTTCAGGATAGCCACCGAGTCAAAGCTGGCTTGCTGCAGTTAAACCCCACCATCCCCTTTGTTGATAATGATGCATATGTAGTTAGTTCTGATGTAAGTCTTGCTGGGTACATTTGTACTCACGTTGCTTAATTTATGTTTTTGCAGAGAGACTTCAGTCTCACTAGTAGTTCCACGTGGACTTCGACGTTTAGCTTGTTACCTCAGCTACGATCTTGTGCCTCGGCAGGATTTGGTAGATAGTCAGGCTTCTCAGCCTTTTTCATTTATAGATGTCTGTACTCAGACATGATAGCTTCCGCTTGTGCTTTGATTTGTATGCTCTGAATGTTGGGTCATGAGACCCATGTTTGTAATATCTCGCTCCTCGGAGCCTATTGAATAAATACTTGAGTCGTAGAGTCATGTTGTGATGCCATGTTGTATTTGCACATATCGAGCATATTGTGTGTATGTTATTGAAATGCTTGGTATGTGTGGGATCTGACTATCTAGTTGTTTATCTTAGTAGCCTCTCTTACCGGGAAATGTCTCCTAGTGTTTCCACCGAGCCATGGTAGCTTGCTACTGCTCCGGAACACTTAGGCTGGCCGGCATGTGTCCTTCTTCGTTCCTGTGTCTGTCCCTTCGGGGAAATGTCACGCGATGAATACCGGAGTCCTGTTAGCCCGCTACAGCCCGGTTCACCGGAGTCCTGCTAGCCCAGTGCTACAGCCTGGATTCACTCGCTGATGACCGACACGTTCGATGCTGGGTCATGGATGCCTGTCCCTGTAAGTCTGTGCCACTTTGGGTTTACGACTAGCCATGTCAGCCCGGGCTCCTTATCATATGGATGCTAGCGACACTGTCATATACGTGTGCCAAAAGGCGCAAACGGTCCCGGGCAAAGGTAAGGCGACACCCGTGGGAATACCGTGCGTGAGGCCGCAAAGTGATATGAGGTGTTACATGCTAGATCGATGTGGCATTGAGTCGGGGTCCTGACAGCGTTGGTATCAGAGCTTGACTGCCTGTAGGATTACCAAGCCAAACTGGTCGAAGTTGAGTCTAGAAATTCTTTAGTTATATAAGGGAATTGATTGTGGGATGGAACGTAAGGCTCTTTTTACTCCTTATACCTCATGCCCTTCTGATCTGAGTCATCTTATCTTTCTACGGGGATTAAGAACTAGGCTATCTCTTCTTTCTATCAGGATCACGTGTTACTAATCCGTAGACTTATAAGATTGTTGGATTTAAGCTCGTTTCAGTTCCTACTACTTCCGTATGTTAATTGTTGATCTCGAAACCTTGATATTGTGCTTCTGAGTGGTTATGCCACCATTTTTGTGAATGTCTCAAATCTCTTCTGAGCATTTACAGCCGTTATGCTGTCCGAGTCATTCCAGGTTTCTAAATAGTCTGATGCATTTGCAAAATCCTTTCCCTCTGGTTTCGATGCTCCTTTATGCCAGCTCAATCACACTAATTGTTGAGTTGAGGTATTCTACTGCCTCGACCTTTATGTTGGAATAATTATTATGACCCTAGGTGTCTCAGGGGATCATCTAGTGGTCTAGCCATGATTTGTGTCCTAGTGTGATGATTCTGGCCTTTATTCTCGAAAGCATTCCGTGATGCTACTTAGGAGTAGGTATTCTATTCCTGGGTTTTGAACCCGAGATTCATCCTACTTACATCATGTTGATAGTGTTGCTAGTTCCTTTAGGATAATAGTAACCTTTGCGATAGTCCTCGAGGTTCATGGTACATCCTTCTTCCAATTACCATGAATCATTCTTGGCAGGAGTTCTTCTGAACCAAAAGATGACAACAAGAGCGCTCTCGATGAGTTCTCCATGCTATATTGTGACTCTGCCAGCTCAACCTTTCTGCATGGGTTATCCGGAAGAATTATGTTGAACTTGGTTCGACATACTAATTTATGCATCCACAACTCAGAAAGTTATATGTTCCTTTGAGTTGTCCCTCTTTAGTTGTCTACTGACCTTCGTCTATCAATTGATAGTCAAGAGTATGCATGCGTTCGTTTATCGATGCCTATTACTCTTGTGGTCCGTCAAGCCATTCTATCGCGGAATGATAGGAGAAACAAACTCCAGTACCTCTTCCATATCTAGGATTGGGTCAAAGCAATTGTGCTCCGCAGATCAAAATGCCAGCCCAGCTTTTGATTCTGTTCTACCCTGAAGTATTACCGTCTTTATGTCAGGATTTTCATGAGGATTGCACCGGCTCTTGTGAATTCTTGATGTAGTGATACTTCTCGCCATCATTATTCATCCCTCGGTTCCGTGTTGTCGCAACCGGAATGCCGACAAGTGAATCGTGATGTGTGAATTCAATACTCCTAGCAACCTTGTTGCTTGGTAGTTAATGGACAATAATTTCATTCTTAGCGTGTTGGTTTTGAATCATCATTCTAAGGTTGATCATGCTACCTAGTCCTTGTTCTCGGTGCACTCCTCGATCGATGAGTTAGGATTATTTCAAATCTTCGCTCTATTGATCATATCGTCTTGCCTCAAAAAGCAAGATTGTTCTCGAGCTTAGTAACATATCGGTGGTTCGTGATTTTCCGAAGATCTTCTCGGAAGTATTACCAGGTTGTCACCTGACCGCTGTGTTGAGCTCGTGATCAAGTTGGTTTCTTGTGAACCACCCTTCTCCAAGAATCTGTGTTGGATATCCCTGAGCTAGTTGGTTAAGCTAGACAACAACTTGGAGAGTTGGAAGATAAAAGCTTGCCTGACTTAGTTCGTTCCAAAGGGATATTCTTGTGTAGTATGTGTTGACGAAAGATGATATCTTCATCGATTGGTCCCTGTGATCAGTTGCTGGACCTATCATTTTTATCTAACCTTTGATTGGAGTATGGGCTATCATCCAATCAGACCAGAACCAACGATATTCGTAATGTTGTCTTACTCGTGGTTGATCCCTCGAGCATACACCATTATATCTTTCGGGTCTGACCAATGCTATCACTTGTTCACTTAACTATGGAATTCCTTTTAAAGGGAAACCCGGAAGAATTGTTGTTGAGCCCATTGGCAACATCCTTATCTCCTCCATGATGTTGTTGAACATTAAGCTAGTGTTGGAAACTTTTGAAAGCATTTTCTTCATGCTAGCTCATGAAGTATTTGTTTGATGAAAGGAGTGACTTCCTCTTATACACGTGCATTTGGTGAAAGTTGCCGCCGTGAATTTGAGAAAGATTGTTTTGTTTCCTTTGGAATCATCCCAAATCAGTCATGCACACGTGCGAAGTATTCTGTAGTCTAGAGACTTGCAACCTTCATTCTATATGTGTCCCTAGCACACTAAGCCACTGATTGACTTGTTCAAGGAAAAGAAGTCTATGCTTGGGATCTAATCCATGGACTTGCGTAAAGACTTCGATATCCTCGATGATGGTTCCCCACCTGAACTCGGTAGTGTTTAATTATAAGACTACTACGTGGCCATGCTTGTCTGGGACAACGTGTTCACATGTTTGTAGCAGAACCAGCTCATGTTTTGGAGCTTACTATCGTAGTTCATTCCCGAGAATCTCGCAACGTCATCTCGTCGATTTGTGTTGCAAACTTTCGTTTTTCTTCCTAGACTCGATGAGTCTGGAATATCCTGACACCAACCAGATCTGAATCTCAGGCAGATATGATGGTTTGGAACATTTCCCAAGAACTATAATATCGGTCCCTCGAAACCGGTAAAGTGGATGTCGTGGCCAACACACCCAGCCGGAAGACCTGTTATTATAATATCTTGATTGAGGAAGTTGGCCACCTCCCCATAGGGATTTCGTAGGATTTACTCCCTAGTTGCCCCTATGGATTTTGAGATCCCGAAGTCCGACCTTTTTACTTGATGTTCTAGATATCAAACCATATCTATGAATGGGTTACACTAGCACATCAAGGAGAACATTAGAAGCGGAGTGCTAAATGTCTCTCGGTCGATCATCCAGATTTTATTCCTTGGCCCCGCCAAGGGTGAAATCTAAGAAAGTGTTATCTTCCTTTGCATCTGCATCATCCATCATCATTCATCATGGTAGCAAGTTGTGTTGCCAGGATCCTTGACACGGATATTGGTAAAACCTTGATGATTGTGGAAATGCTCAAGTTCTTGAGAGCACGCACAAGCGCTACGTGATATCATCGGCACTAACTGGGATTCCTCTCAGTTTCCTCGGCAATGCTATGACCTTTTCAAACAGTGAATTCACTCTCTATTGTTGGGTTCTTCCCCAGTTACCAGAATCATTCCCAGCATTTGCATTTTGTTCCCAGCTTGCACCGCCAATGTGCCATTCTACCATGGGTCTCTTCCATTTCCGGTGATAAGCAAATTCATCCATTACGTTGTCTTCAACAAGGTAATCCACATCATCCAAGTCCGAGTATGCCATTCTACCGAACCCCTCCAAATGATCGATTATGATTGCCTTAGGCTGGTATAAAGAGTTTCAATGATCTTTGAATCAAAGGTAATTCTTTTTGCCACTTAAGGGGATATTTCTACGAGTCACCTTCCCTAAGGTGCATCGTTATGGTATCATGGCAACTCAAACTCCTCGCTACGTTGACAATCATTTACCACCTTCTTAAGCGTGAAACTGTTGTCTACCTAGTGAACCTTCGTCATCTGCCTCACTCCATTCTTATGGATGTGTGCTTCGTCTCTCAGCTCGAGAGATGTTGCTATGTCTCATTCCGTGAGTTAATCCTGAGTTGTTCGACCTTCGAGAAGAACCATTCTTTTAGGGTCTTTCCTTTCCTCTCGTTGTCATGTTAGTTGGAGTTCTCAGAGCAAGACTTCGAGAAAATGATGGTGAACAAATCAACGTTCAGTTGAAGTGCAACCTGGATCGTGAAGATTGTACTAGTTTGCGTTCCCCCTTCACCTTACCCTACGCTTGAATCTCGGGACGAGATTTTTGTTTAGTGGGGGTGAGCTGTCACAGCCCCAGATCAGCCCTTGTTTGTTTTTGCTTTAGCATCCATGCAACATGTTTAAATTTTATGAAACTTGAAATGGGGATGACAAACCCTAGCACTAAATAAAATGCAATTAGGATCAAAATAAAAATATTTTCAATAAACCCAGAATGCCCTTTAGAAAAGTTCATTATTTTTGTTTAAGGTGAAAACCCCTGCCATCAATGATGCACATATTTCTAGGCCATTCTGGATTTTTGAATTAAATCCTATTGTATTTGACCTTGGGCATTTAAATACTATAAATAATTTAAATGTTCAAATAAATGTTGGAAATTGTTAAGGGTCACTGAAATAATTCAGAAAGCACCCACAATTGTTTCCAGGATTTTATAAAATGATTTGGTATTTTAAATCAAATCAAAAACAAAATAACAGAAATAGAAAAGAAATAAAAGAGAGAGAGAGAAGGAAGTTACCTGGCGCCCACTTACCTGGCCCAGCACGGCCCAGCCCATCTCCACTCCCCCTGTCGTCTTCCTCCTCGCCAGAAGGACCGAGGCGTGGCGCGCGCCCGAGAGGCCTCGGCCACCTCCTGCTTCCCCTGGCCACCTCCTGCTTCCTCTCGTCGCCCTGGACCCCGTCCGCGACGCCACGCACCCTCCCAGGCCTCGCACTCTCCCCGTGCCTTCTCCCCCCCCTTCTCTGGCTCCCTCTCTCTTCCACCGAGCGGAGCCCCGTCGCCACCGACGCCGTTCGCCGCGGCCACAACCACCGCCTCGCCTCCCCGACGCCTCCCAAAGCTCTGCCTCGACCTACTCTTCCTCCCCACCGCTCCAAGCAACACCAGGAGCCCTGCAGTGACGCCATTGCCGCCATCTTCACCGACGGGCATCGAAGATCGCCGGCCCGATTCGCCGTCTCCGCCGCCTCCCCGAGCACGCCGACCCTCTCTTCGAACTCACCGTGAGCCCCTGAGCATTTCCCCTCTGCCCCCCTGCTTGCTCCCGCCCTCTAGCCGTAGCCCCGAGGTCACCCGAGGCCGCCGTCCGCCATGGCCGGCGAGCCCGCGTTCCCGAGCCTCTCCTGCTCGCACCAGGGGCACTGACACGCTCCTGGCGCCTCCAGGAGGATGCCTCTCCACTCCGCTTGCTCGCTCAAGCGCTGCAGCCGCGTCCCTGCCCCAGCCCGAACTCCGGCCACCGCGGAAGTGCTCGCCGCCGTCGTCTCCGGCCACCCCGCGGCCCCTCGTGCAGCCAGCTAGGTGCGGCCGTGTACGGGCTACCTTCTGGTGGCCTTCGCGCGTCCAGCCGCCGCCCGTAGCGCAACCCCGATGAACATCCGCCGCGTTTCGGGTCGCCGCCGGCCGAACTCCGGTGGCCAGTGACGTGGCGCTGTCATTAGCCACTAATGACGCACTAACCAACCCCCTAGGCCACTGACAGTGGGCCCCACCCCTGGTCAAACCCCAGTCAGCGCTGGGTTTGACCGGGATTAGCTCCTGTGTCACTGACGTGTGGCCCCCACACGTCAGGTTTGACCTGGGGCGCCCAGTTGACCCTGCTGACGTCACAGTGACGTGGTGCTGACGCCATAATTCATTTCTGGATTTATATTATTCAGGAAATTTCAGAAAATGCCCTAAACTTCAATAATTCATAGAAATTCAACCGTAACTCCAAATTAAATAATTTATATATGAAAAATTATCAGAAAAATTCAAGGAATCCATCTGTACCATTTTCATGCATGTTAGAACAACTTATAGCTGCTGTTTAGCACAAATCAATTAAATGGCATTTGAATAATCACATATGGAGTTTGAATTTGAATCTTGTATTCAAACCAACTTCATTTAATCTGTTGCTAGTTGCATTAGCTCAAAACACATTCATATTGCCATGTCATGAGCATGCATCATATTGTGCATTGCATTGATTGTATTTCTTCTTTGTTGCCGGTATCTGTTCCCTCCCGGTAGACGATGTTCCGACGATTGTGATCGTTGACACTGATGAAGACTCAATGTTATCTTCAGAAGTGCCAGGCAAGCAAAACCCCCTTGTTCATTCCGATACAATCCCACTCTCTCGCTCCTGCTCTCTTTTACTGCATTAGGACAACACCGATTCATCTGTTACTTGCTGCGGTAGCTGAACCCCTTTATCCTTTGCATGACCTGTCATTGCCACAGTAAATAGATGAAACCCACTAGCATGAGTAGGAGTTGTTTGAGCCCTGTTGTGCCTACTCATTCATGTTTGTTTGTCATGCCTGCTACTGCTTAGAGTTGAGTCAGGTCTGATTCATCGGGGATGAATCAGAGGCGTGTGAACATGTCCTACTGTGTGTGAGCTAAGTGTGTGAACACGATTTGGTAAAGGTAGCGGTGAGAGGCCATGTAGGAGTACATGGTGGGTTGTCTCATTGCAGCCGTCCTCAGGAACTGAGTTCTGTGTTTGTGATCCATGATTCAGCTACTACCATACATTGGGCCCTGAAATATGACCCCGCTCGACTTCTTATTCACCCAATCCTCTGTCCAGGAGTTGCAAGTAGTTTCTGGTGTTTGTAGTATGCTGGAGGCCGTGCACAGCGCTGACCGGAGGGGTGGGCTGTGATGCGGTAGGCACGTGGCCGGGTATACCGGGCGCCCGTTTGGTGTCACGGAACCCTGTTCACATCGTTTGGGGCTGTGAGCGAAACTCCGGCCGGATCTCCTCATGGATGGAACCCGAATAGGCGATAAACCTGGACTAGAGACTTGAGTGTTTAGGTAGGTCGTGGTCTACACCCACGTCGGCTTTCGCTTGAAGTCTGCCGAGCACATGTCGTGTGCAGACGCTAAGTGGTGGAAACATGTATGAAGAAGTACACCCCTGCAGGGTTAACATCATCTATTCGAATAGCCGTGTCCGCGGAAAGGACTTCTGGGTTGCTTATATCAGTTCATAGACAAGTGAAAGTGGATACTCTAAAATACGCAAGATAAGCGTGAGTGCTATGGATGGCGTTCTCGTAGGGAGACGGGAGCGGATCCATAGTGGTGTATTGATATGGTGAATATGTGGACTCGTGTGCGCCACCTCAAAAGAGTCGCTTGCAGTCGTAGTTCAGGATAGCCACCGAGTCAAAGCTGGCTTGCTGCAGTTAAACCCCACCATCCCCTTTGTTGATAATGATGCATATGTAGTTAGTTCTGATGTAAGTCTTGCTGGGTACATTTGTACTCACGTTGCTTAATTTATGTTTTTGCAGAGAGACTTCGGTCTCACTAGTAGTTCCACGTGGACTTCGACGTTTAGCTTGTTACCTCAGCTACGATCTTGTGCCTCGGCAGGATTTGGTAGATAGTCAGGCTTCTCAGCCTTTTTCATTTATAGATGTCTGTACTCAGACATGATAGCTTCCGCTTGTGCTTTGATTTGTATGCTCTGAATGTTGGGTCGTGAGACCCCTGTTTGTAATATCTCGCTCCTCGGAGCCTATTGATAAATACTTGAGTCATAGAGTCATGTTGCGATGCCATGTTGTATTCGCACATATCGAGCATATTGTGTGTATGTTATTGAAATGCTTGGTATGTGTGGGATCTGACTATCTAGTTGTTTATCTTAGTAGCCTCTCTTACCGGGAAATGTCTCCTAGTGTTTCCACTGAGCCATGGTAGCTTGCTACTGCTCCGGAACACTTAGGCTGGCCGGCATGTGTCCTTCTTCGTTCCTGTGTCTGTCCCTTCGGGGAAATGTCACGCGATGAATACCGGAGTCCTGTTAGCCCGCTACAGCCCGGTTCACCGGAGTCCTGCTAGCCCAGTGCTATAGCCTGGATTCACTCGCTGATGACCGACACGTTCGATGCTGGGTCATGGATGCCTGTCCCTGTAAGTTTGTGCCACTTTGGGTTTACGACTAGCCATGTCAGCCCGGGCTCCTTATCATATGGATGCTAGCGACACTATCATATACGTGTGCCAAAAGGCGCAAACGGTCCCGGGCAAAGGTAAGGCGACACCCGTGGGAATACTGTGCGTGAGGCCGCAAAGTGATATGAGGTGTTACATGCTAGATCGATGTGGCATTGAGTCAGGGTCCTGACAAACAGTCGGCTACCTGCATGCATCCAAGTCCTAGAGGCGAGGTCAAGACCGGCCGACTCCCGCCTGGCGGCTTCTAGAGAAGCTGGCCGCGGGGAGTCGGCCCACGGTACCAACGAAGCCCATGCCCTCATCAGGGGGGATGGGACAGGGAGTGGCAACAGTGAAGCCCACTCCCTCCCCTTTTCTAGGAGATGGCTAGGCCACAGTGCGCTGTACCAACGGAGATCTCCGTCTAGCGCGATACTGTTGCCATGACATCCCTGACATCAGCAACAGTGGGCGGGGTCCTGTGCCCACGACGGCCTGTCAGTAAGGTCCACGAATGACGGGCCCTACCAGTTAGTGAGAGTCCAGAAGACGGCAAGAGCGCCACCAGTCGGACCCATACGGAGCCGAGACCCGAGAGTCGGCCTACCCCTCCCACGAGTTCCCCGCTCCATTGACCAAACGAGACCGGGAGTGGCTATAGTGATCACCCGACAAACGGCGGGGTTGTAGCCATGACCCCATGACCAAGCTTGCGTCATTAGAGGCACGGCTATAGTAAACAGTAGCCGGCAAGACCCGCAAGCGGCGGGTACGGCCTGTCGGCTTCGTACCAGACCAGTCGGCGGGGCCCGCCAGTCGGCTGGCCCCAGCAGTCGGCGGAAGGGCCGGCGGGCGAAGAGACTAATGGCTGGGCCCTGCGCCCAAACATTTTTAAATTGTACCCCTGGGGTGTAGGCCTATATAAACCCCCAGGGCACCCATGCAAAGGGTCGGAACCATTAGAACTAGACCAGTTCCTAGAGGGGGGAGAGAGCCGACCCTGCCTTCTCCTACCTTCGGCATACAGCTCGAGGAGCACCCTTGTATTCACTTTGCCTTAGTGATCATGCGGAGACCCCGCAGAGCAGGACTAGGGGTGTTATCTCCTAGGAGAGCCCCGAACCTGGGTAAAGTACACCGGCGTTCGTGTCTACACCTCATCCCGTTTCCAGGCACCGGCGACGTTCTACTCGCCCCCACCATGATAAGCCATCCATTGGCATATGTCGCACCCAACCCCCAACATTTGGCGCCCACCGTGGGGCTTGGTGCACCGTCGTCCGGAGACCTGTTCTGGACGGGAACCCTCTTCCTCCCTGACGAGTGCAGCCAGCCCGGCACGCCAGACGGAGTCTGCGCCGACGCGCTGCATGGTGCTGAAATCGCCAGCGCGGCCAGTTGCCTTGCCGATCTTGTCGCGAGGTCTGCCTCTCCGACGAGCCCACATCCGATGCGAGCACAGGCGGCCCCGAGAGCCTCCTCGCGGGCCTCCTCGATCAACTCCATGTCGCCAACGAGCCAGCTGGGGACTTGGAGTCCGTAGGCTCCACTGATCTGATGTTGGTCGACTCCGACACCGCGTTGTTTGACACGTTCCCCACCAACGTGGTGGTCTACGACGAGCCGCTCCCTTGCGCGGAGAGCGGCGAAAGCACTGTCACGGAAGTTCTTGTCATTGATCATGGCGAGCACTCCTGTGGGGGTGATTATAACCCGCTCAACGCGGTGCTGCAAGACATGGCAGCGCCCATTCCCGAAGACGCCGACGCCGAGACACTGGAGGCACGCCGCCTTCAGCTAGTCGAAGGCGCCAAAAAGCTGGCTAGCATGAGATGCCTATTAGAGGCCTACCAGCGCGAGATGGACCATGCTGTGGGCGGCACACCGGCTCCAGCTGGGCCTAGCCGCCTTGGCACGGACCAGCAGTGCGGCGTGGCCATCGCCGACCTGTTCGGGGCAAATCACCCCGTTTACGCCACGCCCGCGGAGAACATTCTAGCCACCCAGGTGGCGGTAGACGAGCTGGACAAGTGCGAGGGCGAAGAACGTCACTTGATGACGGAGCGCGTCCAACGACTCCTTGACGCGGCTGCGGAGCAGAACGAGGCCGGCTACCGCACAGATGCGCTGCATCGACAAAATGAAAACCTGCCTCCCTGCCAAGACCAAGGCGCGACGTCTCGGATGCCGACTGGCGGCGTCCGTGGAAGAAAGGACAAGGAGCCGGCTGCCAGCCACAGTCGTACTCGCATCACTATAGAGCGCGACCGAGACGGCCGCCCAAAAATAGTGGAACGATGGGACAACTGTCCGCCTGCTCCCCCTCGAAGGGAAAGGCGAGTCTCCCTGCCGCCTGTTGATCACCCGAAGCTCGGCGACCGCCTTGGCCGCCGAGAGGGAGTCGGAGAGAATGACACCCGCCACCGGATCGACCGTCTCCACCGATCCCTGGCGCTTGATGAAGAAGATGAGTTGGGTCCGCCGTGTTTCGGCCCCCGCATCCGAGACGAGCCCTTCCCCAAAGGGTTCACGCTCCCCAGAGACACACCCAAATACACCGGCTCCGTGAAGCCGGAAGACTGGCTAGTCGACTACTCCATGGCCGTCAGCATAGCGAATGACAACAAGTGTGTTGCCGTGAAGTACGTTCCGCTCATGCTCCAGGGCATGGCTGAACAGCTTAAGGCCCCGTAGCATCAACAGTTGGGTCGACTTCACCGACGCTTTCGTCTGCAACTTCACCAGCACGTGCAAGCGGCCTCCTAAACCTCACCAGCTCTCCTTGTGCGTGCAAGGCCCCGACGAGTCAGCTTGCGACTACCTCACGCGCTGGGCCGAGCTCCGCAACTCCCGCGAGGGCGTGCACGAGGTGCAGGCCATTGAGTACTTCACTACGGGATGCCGAGAGGGCACCCTCCTCAAGCACATGCTTCTCTGCGATGATCCGGAGACCCTCGACGAGCTGCTGATCATAGCAGACAAATATGCCATGGCCGACTCCTCCATGAAGACGGAGATTCAAGTTAGTGCGACAGGCAAGGTGGCTCCTCAGGCTCCTCGAACCCCGGCTAGAGACACCAGTCGGCGTCAACAGCAGAATGACCACAAGCGCAAAGCCCCACAGCCGGCTTCCACAAGTTGGCAGGTGGCGACAGTCGAAGACCAGCAGCCGGAAGGGCAGCCTCCGCCCAAACGACAGAAGGGCGGCAAGCCCAACTGGCAGCCGGCCTTCTCATATGAGCAGACTTTGGATGGACCCTGCATATTCCATAGTGGTGTGAAGCCGTCCAACCACACCACTCGGAAGTGCCACTGGCTCACTAGGATCGCCAAGGGAGACGGCCTTTTGCCTTCCCCACCTGCTGGGCAGCCGCCTCCTCCTCCACCCCAGCAGCCGGTGGTCAGACCAGTCGACGCGATACAAGACGAGTACCCAGAAGAGCATGGAGCCTATGTCGTGTTCACCAGCGTGGCCAATGATTGACGCAGCAGGCGGCTGCATCAGCAGGAGGTGAATGCAGTAGCATCTGACACACCAGAGTTCATGCATTGGTCTGAGAAGCCCATCAGCTGGAGCAGAGCTGACCACCCAGAAGTAATGCCCAAACCCGGCTCCTACGCCTTGGTTTTGGACCCCACCTTTGCCACGGACAAGCGAGCTGCTCGCTTCTCTAGAGTCCTGATAGACGGCGGCAGCAACATCAACATTCTGTACAAGGATACCATGGAGAAACTAGGAATCAGATCGAGGCAGCTTCAGTCCAGTCAGACAGTGTTCCATGGCATAGTTCCTGGCCTTTCCTGCTCACCAATCGGCAAGATCTTGATTGATGTCCTCTTTGGAGACAAAGATCATTTCTGCCGAGAGTCAATTTGGTTCGAAGTGGTGGACCTTGAGAGCCCATACCATGCGCTACTTGGCCGGCCTGCCCTGGCCAGGTTCATGGCTGTCCCCCACTATGCCTACCTCAAGATGAAGATGCTGAGTTCCAAAGGGATTCTGACCATAACTGGCGACTACAAGAAGTCGTCCGCCTGCGCGGCAGAGAGCAGTCAGCTGGCCGAGTCCCTCATGATCGCAACTGAGAAGTGGCTACTTGACCGGGTTGTGGCGATGGCAAGCAAACAGCCAGAGATGTCGCCCTATCCCAGGGAGTCGGAAGCTAAGGGCTCATTCAAGCCGGCCAAAGAAACAAAGAAGATACCTTTGGACCCGGAGCACCCAGAGAGGTACGCTGTCGTAGGCACCAACCTCGACAGCAAATAGGAAGGTGAGCTCGTCGATTTCCTCTGTGAGAATCATGACATCTTCGCATGGTCCCCCAAAGATATGCTAGGTGTCCTGATGGATTTCGCCGAGCACAAATTGCATGTCCGATCTAATGCCAAGCCAGTCAGGCAGCCTTTGCGCCGGCTATCAGAAGAGAAGATAAGAGTTGTTGGAGAAGAGATAGCCCGGCTGCTGGCAGCCGGCTTCATCATGGAAGTGTTCTTTCCAGAATGGCTAGCCAACCCAGTCCTGGTACTGAAAAAGAACAAGCAATGGCGAATGTGTATTGACTACACTAGCCTCAACAAAGCATGTCCCAAGGACCCGTTCGCTTTGCCAAGGATCGACCAAGTGATAGACTCCACAGCCGGATGCGAGCTGTTGAGTTTCTTGGATGCATATTCGGGATATCACCAGATCAAGTTGAACCCGGCCGATAGGCTGAAGACCGCCTTCATCATGCCGTTTGGAGTCTTCTACTACTTGACCATGACGTTCGGCTTGAGGAACGCCGGCGCCACCTTCCAACGTTGCATGCAAAAGTGCCTCCTCAAGCAACTCGGCAGAAATGCTCACGTTTACATGGACGATGTGGTGGTGAAGATAGAGAAGCGTGGAACACTGCTGGAAGACCTCAAGGAGACCTTTGAGAACTTGCGCCGATTTCAAATCAAGCTCAATCCGGAGAAATGCATCTTCAGAGTACCAGCCGGCCAGCTCCTTGGCTTCCTGGTCTCTGAACGCGGCATAGAGTGCAACCCTGTGAAGATCAAGGCTATTGAGAGGATGGAGGTACCCAGCCGACTACTGGACGTACAAAAGTTGACCGACTGTTTGGCATCCATCAGCCAATTCATCAGTCGGCTGGGCGAGAAGGCTCTCCCCCTATACCAACTCATGAAGAAGACCACTTTTTTCGAGTGGAACCACAAGGCGGACGATGCTTTTCTCCAACTAAACAAGATGTTGACTACTCCACCTGTCCTGGCGGCTCCGACTCCTAAGGAACCCATGCTCCTCTACATCGCCGCCACCAGTCAAGTAGTCAGCACAGTCATCATAGTAGAGCGCAAGGAGGAAGGCAAGGCACTACCAGTCCAGAGACAGGTATATTCTTTGAGTGAAGTACTGTCGACCTCCAAGCAAAACTACCCCCACTATCAGAAGATGTGCTACGACGTGCACTTTGCCTCCAAGAAATTGAAGCCCTACTTCCAAGAACATC
Organism: Triticum aestivum; assembly: GCF_018294505.1. Lineage (NCBI taxonomy): Eukaryota > Viridiplantae > Streptophyta > Magnoliopsida > Poales > Poaceae > Triticum > Triticum aestivum. The sequence goes on along the minus strand of NC_057803.1, from coordinate 144,290,501 downwards.
CAATCAGTGTGGTCTGCACGGCTCCACTAGCCGAGATCATCGGGAGCCGGGATGCTTCGGGCCAGGTGGCCAAATGGGCCATAGATTTGCCCCCCTACACCATCTACTACCAGCCTCGCACCGCCATCAAGTCGCAAGCACTGGCCGACTTCCTCGTCGACTGGGCCGAGACCCGTATCTGCCGCCAGCGCCTGACTCCACCCATTGGCGGATGCATTTTGACGGCTCCAAGATGCGCACCGGCTTGGGCGTCGGCATCGTCCTCACCTCTCCCAAAGGCAACAAGCTCAAATATGTGCTGCAAATCCATTTTGCCGCCTCCAACAAATGTTGCCGAATACGAGGCACTCGTTCACGGGCTCCGGCTGGCCAAAGAGCTCGGCATTCGCCGGATCCTGTGCTATGGTGACTCCGACTTGGTGGTCCAGCAGTCATCAGGCGATTGGGACGCCAAAGACGCAAACATGGCGAGCTACCGCTTCCTCGCACAGCAACTCAGCGGATACTTTGAGGGGTGCGAGTTTCTCCATGTGCCAAGAAACGACAACGACCAAGCAGACGCCCTGGCACGAATTGGCTCCACCCGACAAGAAATCCCGTCCGGCGTCGCCCTTCAGCGCCTCCTAAAGCCGTCCGTCAAGCCATCGCCAGAGTCAGACTCTATCTTCATACCGGCTCCTCCTGAAGCAGCCGGATCCGACTCGAGGGCCCCGTAGATGGCACGAATATTCTGGCAGACGGCGCGGGGATCGTGGCAGTCCCACCCGGCCCAGGGACTGCGGCGGTTGGCCCGGAGACTCTAGAGCCCGGTCCGGGGACCGCGCCAGTCGGCCCGGGGACTTCATCGACACAGCAAGCGGCTGCCGACTCCAGCCCACCACCTCCCGGCCCAGCCGCCCTCGTCCAAGTCGCAGTCCTGACGGTTGCAGAAATTACATCACCATCATGGGCTGAGCCCATCCTCAAATTTCTGGTGAACAAAGTGCTGCCAACTGATGAGATCTTAGCTCGTCAAGTGCAACGTCGGGCGGCATCCTACACCATAGTCAACAGAGAGCTCGTAAGGCGCAATATCACTGGTGTCTACCAGCGCTGCGTGGAGCCGGAGAAAGGCCAAGCAATTCTCAAGGACATCCATCAAGGCGAGTGTGGCCACCACGCGGCTTCAAGAGCACTCGTCGCCAAAGCCTTCCACCATGGTTTCTTATGGCCGACTACTCTTGAAGACGCCAAGGCCTTGGTCCAAAAATGCAAGGGGTGCCAGAAGTTCCGCTCCAAGCCACACCAGCCGGCTTCTGCACTCAAGACTATTCCCATTGCCTGGCCCTTTGCTGTTTGGGGCCTGGACATGGTAGGACCATTCAAGACGGCACGAGGCGGCTTGACTCACTTACTTGTCGCGGTGGACAAGTTCACCAAGTGGATAGAAGCAAAACCAATCAAGAAGTTGAATGGTCCGACTGCTGTGACCTTCATCTCCGACATCACAATTCGGTACGGCATACCGCACAACATCATCACCGACAACGGCACGAACTTTGCCAAAGGTGCCTTGGCCCGTTTCTGCGCGACGCAGGGCATCCGATTGGACTTAGCGTCCGTTGCCCACCCGCAGTCCAACGGCCAGGTAGAGCGAGCAAATGGCCTAATCCTGTCTGGCATCAAGCCTCGGCAGGTTGAGCCTCTGGAGCGATCGAGCGGCTGCTGGCTTGATGAGTTGCCAGCCGTCCTCTGGAGCCTGCGCACGACTCCAAACAAGTCAACCGGCTTCACGCCCTTCTTCCTCGTCTACGGTGCCGAAGCCGTCATCCCAACGGACATAGAATTCGACCCCCCTCGAATCACCATGTACACCGAAGAGGAAGCAGAAGAAGCACATCAAGACGGCGTTGACCTGTTGGAAGAGGGCCAGCTGCTGGCACTCAGTCGGTCCAGCATCTACCAGCAGAGCCTGCGCCGATACTACAACCGGAAGGTCAAGCCGAGATCTTTCCAAGAAGGAGACCTTGTGCTCCGGCTGATTCAGCGAACAGCCGGCCAGCACAAGCTCTCAGCACCTTGGGAAGGCCCTTTCATCATCAGCAAAGTGTTGGACAACGACTCCTACTACCTGATTGATGCTCAGAAGCCCCGAGCATGCAAGAGGGACGACTCTGGTAAAGAGATGGAGCGGCCATGGAATGCAAACCTCCTCCGAAGATTTTACAGTTGATGCAGTATGTACCACGCTACCTTTTGTATTAAAGTACGAAGACCTCGGGCCCCTCGAGAAGAGCTCGGGGACTGCCCTCTTTTATCTATATGATAAGAGTTATGCCTATGAGTATGTTATTCTTTGTTATACCTCTTGGCACCGGGTTCGACTAGTTGGCCCGGGGACTTGCCGTCTTAAACTACGATATGACTTCCTACAGCCGGACAAGTAGTGTGTGGCACTCAAGCCGTCTCCTGTTAGAAGCCACGGATCGCAGAGCGACTATCTGGTGGGCAGGAGTAAGGTAGAATGGGTGTCCGCATGAAAAATGGCTAAGGACTCAAAGCATGCACATAGTTTAAACCGGTTACCACCCTTTTACAACCGACTCTTGAGCAGCCGGCTCGCCGTTCTCTAAATTAACTTGCTAAAAACTCTAAACGGCTAAGTACTTGCCTTCCCAAAGAAGCTAAGTACTTGATCCAGCAGCAGTCCGCAGAGCGGCTGTCCGACCGGCAAGACGGCAACCAAGGGAAGGCGGCAAAGGAAAAAGCCAAAGTGTAATAAGCAAGAAGAGATAGAAGGCGGATAAATATTTACATAGAAAAGGCCCTTGGCCGAATCCTCAAACAAAAGTTCAAGATACACCCAGTGGGTGGAATTGTGCAAAATAACAAGTTCATTGAGACTATTAAGCAGGTAAAAACAAAGATAAAGTGGCAGCCTAGGAAACCGCGGACGGACTCGAAGGACCGGAGGGGTCGGCGGTGCTAGTTGCCGGGGCGGGCCGCTGGTTGGTCTCCGCTTGATCACCTGTGGCGGCAGCTGGCTCGGTTGGGCGCGGCTCATTGCTAGAGGCGCGGTCGAGCTGGGGCTGGCCGTCTACTCCGACCTCTGGCGCCTCCTCCTCCTCGCCTTCTTCCTCGCCACTGGAGTCAATCACCTCCACCGAGTCCTCATCATCGTCCGGGTTCAGCCAGAACCACTCCGGCGGTGCCTCCTCACCGTTTTTAGCCGGCTCTAGGACGAAGACGCTGGTGTCGGTGTATTCGGTGATTGACACGGCACGCTTGACGAGATCGTCTTCCATGACCGCCAACTCCGCCTGAGCTTCCAGCCGGAACGTGGGTAGCTGAGCTAGACTCAGCCTCGGATACCACGCCTTGGCAAACTCTAAGGCCTGGCGCACTCCAGCCCGGGCCGAAGAGCCCTTCCAGGCCTCAAGACGGCCGACTGCTACCTCCAGCCAGTCGGCAATCCGACTAGGGGTGCGCGGTGCCTGCATATCCAGCCACAGGGCGGCAATCGCCTGGGCGCCGACACGTTGAAGTCGGCGCAACATCCGATGGGCCGGCCAAAGGCGGGCCTCGATGCTCAGGATCTGCTCGCGAGTTCGGGGGGCGTTGTCGGCGATCTGTGCACCGTCCGCCCTCCGCCCTTCATGATCAACCTCGATGGCTTGATTGGCGGCGTTCGAATGGCCGGGGAAGAAGTCTGCCAAGGAAGAAAAACAAAGAGCAAGGTTAAAAACTAGAGGCCGACTCAACTAACAGTCGACAACTTAGAAAAGGAAAATGAGGGGAAGCTCACTGTCGACAAGATCTTCGATTGCGTGGAAGCTAGAGACCAGCATCGTCTCCATGTCGGTCTAGGATGAGCGCTCAGATGCGAATTCAGCAAGGAGGGCGGTCTCCTTTTCCTCCGCCTCCTTCTGGGCCTTCTGGAGCAGCTCCTTCTGCTCCGCCAGCTGCATAGCCAGCCGGTCGCGCTCCTCCGTCAGCAGGCCGCACTCCTCCTCCTTGACACGCAGCACAGTGTTGGCCTCGCCCAGCTGCTGCTGCAGGGCGGCGTTGGCCTCTGAAGAAGAAGAAGGAGGGGTGTCAGTCATCAACCAAAGAAAAAAGGTCGCCGGGGAGATCCGGCCTGACTGCTCAGCAGTCGGCCCGAATCTCGGGGACTACAGCCCGCGGGTGCGCCAGCGCACCCCCATAGAGAAGGAAGAGGACTCACCCCGGCTGTCTGACAAGTCGGCGGTCCGCTTGGCCAGCTCCTCAACGTTGGCATTGAAGGCGGTCACGCGAAGATTGTGGTAATCCTGCATCAAAATTTCAAACAAAATGTTGGTACTTAGAACTCACCAATTAGAGTTCCGAGCCGCCTGCTCAGCAGCCAGCCCGAAACTCGGGGACTACACCTAGCGGGTGCGCTGGCGCGCCCCCACAAAGAAGAACAAGAAACAAAAGCAAAAAAGGAAGGACGCGACCCGAATGGCTGCTCGCGACGCCAGATACGCCTTGGTGCATTCCTTGATGATGTCACCCTCGGCTCGGAGCTTGGCTTGGACGTCCAAAAGCGCCTGGTTAAACGGGCCCGTCCCGCCTCCCCGCACCCACCCAGTGGGCGCGGCGCTCGTCACCTCGGTATCCCGGGTTGTGGAGCTCGTGGCGCCGGTCTCCAGAGGGCACGGCGCCGAGGCCACCTTCGCGAGACGGCGGTGCGTCGGTGTGCCGACCTCAAGAGCCAGGCATGTCACCACCACGCCTTCAGTTGGCGGCACCGGCGGGTCCGATGGCTGCCCGCCTGGCGCGCTCCTGGAGGGCGGCGGTGGCAGCACGATTACATCCGGCGTGGCGGTGTCGTCGGTGTCCCTCTCCATGACTTGGTTCTCTTTGCCGACTCCCCCAGTCTGTGCCGTGAACTCCGGTGGTGGCGGCGCAGAGTTCAGGGGGACGACGAACACCACCGACTGGCGGTGTGCGGCTTCTTCAGCACGCTTCTTCTCCGCGTCGGCGGCCTCGGCTTCCCCGAGCTTCTTCAGGGCGGCGGCCTCCGCCTTGTCGGCTTCCGCCTTATTCAGGCGGGCAGCTTCGCGCTCCTCGCGCGCGTTCCGCTCCGTCACCTCCCGGAGGTCGGCGGCCGGATCAATCCGCCGGGTGGTGGAGGAGGTCTTCATTGACTTCATGACGGAGCCGGCCGCAGACTTCTCAAGAGAGAGCGGGGCCCTAAAAGTCGATAATATAAAGCAAAGGAATTTCAGACAGAGTCAACGAAGAAATGTGAAGCTGCAAAGGGAGGTAGCACTTACGCCGAAATCAGCTATGGCGTCTTCACCACCTTGCGGAAGCGGTTGGCCTTTGCGGCCGCTTTGTCCTGCTTGGTTGCCGCAGCCGAGCCCTTGGGCTTCTTCGGCCGGCTGCCGAACATGCTCGTCCCGGCCCTGCGCTTCTTAGCACCGCCTTGGGCGTCCGGCGCGGCGGCCGAGCTCGCACCCGGCTGGCCGGCTCCCGGGTGGTGGCGTGGGGCGACCTCCTCGTCATCGTCAGGCCAGTCCTTGAGACTGGCCCCAAGTCTCGGGCCACCCGCTACACCACTTCCTCCCTCGGCGTTGTCCTCCAGGGCCGCCGCCCCCAAGTCGGGGTCATCAACGTTGCTCCACGCTTGGTCGGGGAGGAATTCGTGGTCCGGCCCCACGGTGCCGACTGCTGGCTGGAGGAGGGGGTTCTGACCAAAGCCGACTGGTCAGATTGGACAAGACGGACTCGGCAACGAAGAAGTCAGGAGAGTCAAAGAAAAAGAGAAAAGGAAAATGACTCACCAGAGGCGGAGGGGCGGCACATGAATACGGCTCCTTGCCGAACTGCCACTCTTCTTTGAGGTTGCAGCTCGCAAGATAATTCACCATATAGGCTACCTCCTCGTGAGGCATTTCCTTGGTGCACATCCGACTTGGGTCGATGCCCGCTCATCTGGCAAATCATGTGGGGGCAACTTTGGAGTGGGAGCACTTGGCGCGCCACGAAGGCGGCCAGCAAATCCGGCCCGGTCAGTCCCTCCGACTGCGTCAGCACTCGAAGTCATGCGACGGCGCCGGCTCGTGCGGGCATCAGCGTCCTGGCCCGATGCGACCAGTTGGGCTGCCTCCCTGCCGGCGGACCGGCTATGTAGGCCGGCAGATTGACCCAATCACCCTCCGCGGAGACGTTCTTCATGTAGAAGTACGACCGTTGCCACATCTTCACCGACTTTATAAGCTTGATGGAGGGAAACGGGTTGTCGGCCCCCGACCTCCACACGGCGATGAACGCGCCGCACTGAGCCGGCACGCCCGCGGCTTGGGTGCCGAGCTTGGAGTAGAAGAACTCCCCCCAGAGCTCGATGGTGGGGAGAACGCCAAGGAAGCCTTCGCACAAGGTGACAAAGGCGGACAGCCGCACCACCGTGTTGGGGGTGAGGTGGTGCGGCTGGAGTCCGTAGGCAGTGCGAGCGGAAGACGACCCGCTCGCCCTCCTGCGGCGCCGACGAGATTTCCCCCCTCCGCGCGAGGCGGACCAGCACGAGGTCCTCGCCGGGCAGCCAACGCGTCTTGCGGAGAAAATCGATGTGATCGTCGTGGACCTCCGAACCGTCCCAGGTGCCGGAGTGCGTCGTAGGGGGCGTGACGGCAGAGGAAGAGCTCATTGTGAGCGGACCACCGCAGCACTCGACGTAGCTTGAGGTGCAGCGGCGAGAGAGAAGAAGAAGAAGCAATGAGGAGGAGGGACGCGCGTGCTCTGCCGCTCCCCTTCCTCCCCCTACTTATAGCCTCATGGGCTGCGAAGCCGAGGGGGCGGTTGTGGGATCTACTGCACCCACTAACCCACGCCCCCACATTTATCACGCAAAGTTACTGCATGCAGTAACTCCGCGGGAACCTCAACCGTCCACTCTGGCCGCAGCGGATCCGCTCTCGCGCCGAGGCGCGGTAGTGGCGGGCCCCACCCGTACGCATGTCCCGTCGCACATGTGGATGGCCACACTGGCCTGGCCGCTTGTTGCCACGCGACGAGCCCGAAACGGGCGGCGGCCTGAAAGCTTAGCAAGCACACCACTGAGATCCCGCCAGGGCATTCGAATATTTTTGGACAAGTCAAATTGGGTGAGTCTGACTCTCGCCAGTCAGCCCTGTAGAGGCCGAACGAGGTTTTCACCTCAAATACTCGGAGAAAGAAACTGCTGAGGCTCCTCGGCTGGTTGCCCCCGGCACCTCATCAGCTTCGGGGACTACTGTCAGAGTAATGGGCCATGGGTAGGCTAACCTGAGGCCCAAAACCTTTCAAGACAGCGGGGCTGACTGCGCCCCTCGAGACGATAGATGAAGAGCCGCCTTCTGGAGGACGGCTGAAGGAACATTGGCTGCCCGGATGCATCAGAGTCCTAGAGGCGAGGTCAAGACCGGCCGACTCCCGCCTAGCGGCTTCCAGGGAAGCCGGCCGCGGGGAGTCGGCCCACGGCACCAACGAAGCCTATGCCCTCATCAGGGGGGATGGGACAGGGAGTGGCAACAGTGAAGCCCACTCCCTCCCTTTTCCAGGAGATGGCTAGGCCACAGTGCGTTGTACCAACGGAGATCTCCGTATGGCGTGGCACTGTTGCCATGCCATCCCTGACATCAGCAATAGTGGGCGGGGTCCTGTGCCCATGACGGCATGTCAGTACGGTCCACGGATGACGGGCCCTATTAGACAGTGAGAGTCCAAAAGATGGCAAGAGCGCCACCAGTCGAACCCATAGGGAGCCGGGACACGGGAATCGGCCTGCCCCTCCCACGGGTTCCTCGTGCCATTAGCCAGACGAGACCGGGAGTGGCTACAGTGATCACCCGACAGACGGCTAGGCTGTAGCCACGACCCCATGACCAAGCCTGCGTCATTAGAGGCACAACTACAGTAAACAGCAGCCGGCAAGACCCGCAAGCGGCGGGTACGGCCTATCGGCTTCATACTAGACCAGTCGGCGGGGCCCGCCAGTCGGCGGGGCCCGCTAGTCGGCGGGCCCCAACAGTCAGCTGAAGGGCCGGCGGGCGAAGCGACTGACGACTGGGCCCTGCGCCCAAACAGTTTTACATTGTACCCCTGGGGGTAGGCCTATATAAACCCCCCTAGGGCACCCAGGCAAAGGGTCGGAACCATTAGAACTAGACCAGTTCCTAGAGGGGGAGAGAGTCGACCCTGCCTTCTCCTACCTTCGGCATACAGCTCGAGGAGCACCCTTGTATTCACTTTGCCTTATTGATCATGCGGAGATCCCGCAGAGCAGGACTAGGGGTGTTATCTCCTAGGAGAGCCCTGAACCTAGATAAAGTACACCGGCGTTCGTGTCTATGCCTCATCCCGTTTCCAGGCACCAGCGATGTTCTACTCGCCCCCACCATGATAAGCCATCCATTGGCATATGTTGCAGCCAACCCCCGACACTCGTGGTTCCGAGAGGGAACGTGCCACCTCCGTTTGCGAAACGACATAAGTACACTGCCTTCTCCCGCCTAATTTTTTTTACACTGGCAGATTAGACCAAATAGAAGTATCGTGCTAAAGTTTGGAATTATTCCGAGTTCCTTTGGCATTTTTATGCTTAATTGAGTTTTTGGGCATTTAATGTGCATAATTCAAATTTGAAGTATAAGCACATGCTCCGGTGCACCAAAGTTGTTTGAAAAACCACATGTGTGTCCTTGGTGAATTTCTAGGTCCCATGCAAGAGATGGGAATGAAATTCAAACATTTGGGCGTCGTGGCTCGGCTGGAAAGATTGAGAAACTTGGTTTTTTAGTTCCTGTAAATCCAAAACACGCCTGAAAGTCATGAAACTTGGCATGGTGTCATGACATGGGACCAACATGCTGCGGTAATTTTTTTGGCCGAATCGAAACAAGCTTTGGTGTAAGCTTCTTGCAAACCGGAGCTTCCGCCAAGAAGGCTCGTGGTTCCAAGAGGGAACGTGCCACCTCCGTGTGCGAAACGACATACGTACACTGCCTTCTCCTGCCTTAATTTTTTACACAGGCAGATTAAACCAAATAGAAGTATCGTGCTAAATTTTGGAATTATTCCGGGTTCGTTTGGCATTTTTATGCATTAATTGAGTTTATGCACATTTAATATGCATAATTCAAATTTGAACTACAAGCACAGGCTGCAGTGCACCAAAGTTGTTTGAAAAATGACATGTGTGTCCTTGGGTGAATTTCTAGGTCCCATGCAAGAGATGGGAATGAAATTCAAACATCTTCCCGTCGTGGTTCGCCCGGAAAGATTGAGAAACTTGGTTTTTTAATCCCTGTAAATCCAAAATACGCCTAAAAATCATGAAACTTGGCATGGTGTCATGACATGGCACCAGCATGCTGCGGTAATTTTTTTGGCCGAATTGGGACACACTTTGGTGTAAGCTTCTTGCAAACCGGAGCTACCGTCAAGAAGGCTCATGGTTCCGAGAGGGAACATGCCACCTCCATGTGCGAAATGACATACGTAAATTGCCTTCTCCCGCCTTAATTTTTTACACAGGCAGATTAGACCAAATATAAGTATCGTGCTAAATTTTGGAATTATTCCGGGTTCGTTTGGCATTTTTATGCATTAATTGAGTTTATGCACATTTAATGTGCATAATTCAAATTTGAACTAGAAGCACGGGCTCCAGTGCACCAAAGTTGTTTGAAAAAGCACATGTGTGTCCTTGGGTAAATTTCTAGGTCCGATGCAAGAGATGGGAATGAAATTCAAACATCTGGGCGTCGTGGCTCGGCCGAAAAGATTAAGAAACTTGGTTTTTTAATTCCTGTAAATCCAAAACACGCCTGAAAATCATGAAACTTGGCATGGTGTCATGACATGGCACCAACATGCTGTGGTTATTTTTCTGTCCGATTTGCCAAGGCACACACATTAACAATCAACAAAGTCATTTTGGAACAAGTGGTGTCACGTTACAAATCGGAAACACAAGTATTATTGAAACCGTGGACGTTCTACTTACCAATTGCGTGCCGCCACGCGTGCCCTTTTTTATTGGCTAGGAGGTGTCGTGTGGGGTAGCTATTTGAGTACGGGAGGCGTGCGATCTGACCCCTGCGCGTGCTCATCAGGAGGAGAGCCCTTTCACCGCTACCCGCCACGCTCCTCCCTCCCAACGTCCCCATTAATGGCGCCCGAGCACCTGTTCTATGTCGTGGCTATATGTCTCACTAGACTGAGATTTAAGAAAGAAAAATGAAAATCTGAATAGAAAGTTTTGCACAGATCTTTATGTAAGATCCGACGGACCTATATAGCACCGATTGCGACTTATAGCAAGCATGATGAATATAAGGACGATGACAGTGGATAATAATTGTCTTACATATTTAGGAACATAATTTTAAAAAAGCCACATGCGGCAACGCCCGAAATACACAAGGGCAAAAGAAGAAGGAAGACAACGATTTGGCTCGCTGATCTCTTCTTTGTTGATGCGTTGCTGCAGGCCGCGGGAACTAGTCTTCGCGGCGAGCGGCGATGAGCTCTTTCTTGTCCTCAAGATGCTGCTTGAGAGCATCCACGGATTCCTCCACTAGCCTTTTGCGCTCGATGCGCAGCATGGCATTCTCATCCATAAGTTTCTCGACGATGATGCCGGTCGTCTCCAACAAGGCAGTGGTCTGCTCCTGCTGCCCCGCACTTCCGATGATCTTCGCCCTCAGCTGGTCGCGCTCAGCTTGGAGCTTCGCATTGCTCTCATTTAGTTGCCGGATGACGCCGGTAGACTGTTCAAACGAGGCTTTCAGGTCATCCTGCATCCTCGCCCACCTGGAGATCTGATCCATCTGCCTAAGGACGAGGGCACGCATGCGCCTGTAAGAGTCCTCGCCTGCCCGCGAGACATTTTCCTAGGACGCCGCGGCGCAGGAGGACATCTTTGCTGCATTCGCAGCGCGGCGGGACATCTCTTCTGCTTCCGCAGCACGGCTGGACCAGTCTGCTGCATCGACGGTGCGACATGACCTCTGTGATGCTTCGGCGGCGTGGCGGGACCTCTCTGCTGCTACGACCGCGCGACGGGACATGTTGGCTGCTTTAGCGGCGAGGCGGGACATCTCTCGTGCTTCCGTTTCTAGGCTCGCCTCTACCCGGTGGCAATCTCTCGACCGAGAACTCACGCTGGCCATGGCAGACGCAAGGGAACGATGATAAATGACTTGTTTGTTTTTGTGGATGAGGAGTTGAGGGAATGTGCAGTCATCTTGGAGTAGTAGTATTTATAACAGAGTAGTAATACGCTCCTAAGTGGGAAACCATTTAGGTTTTCATCGGTGTGAATAGGTTTGCAATTTGGAATGTGACGGGACGCGGCCTCCCTGTTCTTCTAAAAAAGTTATGACGGGACGCATGCTCAAAATTTACTGACGGTTATAAGTACGTGGCGTTTGCACCATAGGGTGCACCGCAATAGGCAATGTCAGCACCATCATGCACGGTTCTTTTAATTAAAATGTGTGTGCCCGTCTAGCGCAGACACATTGATCTATCTAACTGTTTCAGTTTATTGTGGATGATCGCAAATAGTTCATCCATGTGAAGTTTATGCCATCAATCGCAGACACTTTGATCTGGCCGACCCATTTCTGTTCTCTTCCCTAATCACAAACAGTTAATCCTTCTGAAGCGTATGCCCTCAATCACACACACCTTGATCTGGCTGACCGTTTATTTTGTGTTGCCTAATCACAAATAGTTCATCCGAGTGAACCATATGTTGTGTATCGCACATGCCTTCATTTGGCTGCCCGTTTCTTTTGTTCCTCCTCATTGCAAATAGTTAATTGAACTGAACCGTATGCCCTTCATCGCACATGCAACTAAAACCTGAACCGTGTTTGATGCATCCGCCATCACACACGTTTTATAAATTTCTGATGGTTTTCATACAACACCGTTTACGATTATTGCATCGCACACAGTTTCACGAAGGGTCTCTAATCGTAGTGTCACGTTAGCAGCATCCTGCAGTAGTGATCGGTGCAATAAGGCAATAAAAATTGCTTCTAAATTTGTTAGATCATTTAGTATAAGAGAAAATTGAGCGTTGTACGAACTTGTGATGGCAAAATAATAAAAGTGACACACTGCATAATAAAGGTTTCTATGACAAGGGGCAATATAACATGACGTTCTTTTGCACTAAGAGATTGACCATACAACCAAAAAGTGCATCGCAACCTCTGCTTCCCTCTGCAAAGGGCCTATCTTTTATTTTTATGTATTTAATTTTATGCAAGAGGCAAAGTATTCTTCCCTATTCCTTTTTATTTTCTCTTTTGCAAGAATCATGTGGTGAGGAAAGATCTAGGCACATATATCCAGTTGGATATGGGTGAGCATGACTTATTATTGTTGACATCACCCTTGAGGTGAATACGTTGGGAGGCAAAACTGTAAGCCCCTATTTTCCTATGTGTTTGGTTGAAACTTTTTGCTCATGTGTATGTGGTGAGTGTTAGCAATCATAGAAGACTATATGATGGTTGAGTATGTGGACTTGACAAAAGGCTCTGATACGTGACTCTTCCTGAAAAGATAATGAATTGTAGTTGCAAAGTTGACTGAGAACATAGTTTGTTTGTTTCAATAGAGTTTATGCTTTATACTTCGATGCTGTGATGAATTGTTACATGTTCATGAGAAGTTATATGATGAAGAGTCTATGATAATGTTTTATGTTAAAGTTTGTTGATGTTATAATAATATGCAAGATGCTTCTATGTCTGTATTTTGTTTTATCGACACCTCTCTCTCTAAGCATGTGGACATGTTTTTTGATTTTGTTTTTTGCTTGAGGACAAGCGGAGTCTAAGTTTGGGGAGTTGATACGTCCAATTTTCATCATGTTTTCCTACTGTTATTTATAATGTTTTTATGCATAATAATGCTTTAAGGAGTAATTCTAATGCCTTTTCTCTCATAATATGCAAGGTTTGCACAAAGAGGGAGAATGTCGGCAACTGGAATTCTGGACCTGAAAAAGCTACGTCAGAATTATCTATTCTGCACACCTCCAAATGAGATAAAAATTTACGAAGAATTTTTTTGGAATATATGAAGAACATGGGAGCCAATAACTACCATAGGGGGTCACCAGGTGGGCACGACCCACCTGGGCTGGGTTGTGCCCTCCTCCACCCACCTCCTGTGCCCCTCTTTTGGTATATAAGTCATTTTGACCTATAAAAAAAATAAGGGGAGGACTTTCGGGATGAAGCACCACCGTCTCGAGGCGGAACTTGGGCAGGAGCACTTTTGCCCTCTGGTGGAGCGATTCTGCCGGGGGAACTTCCCTCCCGGAGGGGGAAATCATTGTCGTCATCATCACCAACAATTCTCCCATCTTGGGGAGGGCATTCTGCATCAACATCTTCAACAACACCATCTCCTCTCAAACCCTAGTTCATCTCTTGTGTTCAATCTTTGTACCGGAACCTTAGATTGGTGCTTGTGGGTGATTAGTAGTGTTGATTACATCTTGTAGTCGATTACTATGTGATTTATTTGGTGGAAGATTATATGTTCAGATCCATTATGCTATTTAATACCCCTCTGATCTTGATCATGATTATCATTTGTGAGTAGTTACTTTTGTTCTTGAGGTCACGGGAGAAATCTTGTTGCAAGTAATCATGTGAACTTGATATGTGTTTGATATTTTGATGATATGTATGCTGTGATTCCCTTAATAGTGTCATGTGACCATCGACTACATGGAACTTCACCATATTTGGGCCTAAGGGAATGCATTGTGGAGTAGTTATTAGATGATGGGTTGCTAGCGTGACAGAAGCTTAAACCCTAGTTTACGCGCTACTTTGTAAGGGACCGATTTGGATCCAAAAGTTTAATGCTATGGTTAGATTTTATCTTAATACTTTTCTCGTAGTTGCGGATGCTTGCGAGGGGGTTACTCATAAGTACGAGGTTTGTTCAAGTAAGAATAGCACCTAAGCACCGGTCCACCCACATATCAAATTATCAAAGTAGCGAACGCGAATCAAACCAACATGATGAAAGTAACTAGATGAAATTCCCGTGTACCCTCAAGAACTCTTTTCTTATTATATGATACTGTTTTGGCATGTCCTTTGCCACAAAAGGATTGGTCTATCTTGATGCACTTTATTTACCATTACCGTTACTTGCTCATTACAAATTATCTTGCTATCAAACTGCTCGTTACTTATAATTTCAGTGCTTGCAGAGCTTACCTTGCTGAAAACCACTTGTCATTTCTTTCTGCTCCTCGTTGGGTTTGACACTCTTACTTATCGAAAGGACTATGATTGATCCCCTATACTTGTGGGTCATCAGTACCTAAGAAGTTAGTGTTGGGGAATGTAGTAATTCAAAATTTTCCTATGATCACGCAAGATCTATCTAGGAGATGCATAGAAATGAGAGGGGAGAGTGTGTCCACGTACCCTCGTATACCGAAAGCATAAGTGTTACGTTAACGCGATTGATGTAGTCAAATGTCTTCAGGATCCAACCGATCCAAGTATCGAATGTACGGTACCTCCGTGTTCAGCACGCGTTCAACACGATGATGTCCCTCGAGCTCTTGATCCAGTAGAGGGTTGAGGGAGAGTTCCGTCAGCATGACAGCATTGCGACAGTGTTAGTGATGTGAGCCGCGCAGGGCTTCGCCTAAGCACTACGACAATATGACCGAGGTGGTAACTATGGAGGGGGCACCGCACACGGCTAAGAGAAATCTTGGTGTGTCTTTGGGGTGCTCCCCTCCCCCGTATATAAAGGGGGGAGGAGGAGGTGGCCGGCCCAAGGGGGCGCCAAGGGGGAGTCCTACTTGGACTCCTAGTCCAAGTAGGATTCGCCCCCCTCCTTCCAATCAACAGAAAGGGGAAAGGGGAAAGGAAGGAGAGGGAGAAAGAAAGGGGGGCCGCGCCCCCTCCCCCTAGTCCAATTCAGACCGCCTTAGGGGCGCGCCACCTTGTGGCCTGCCCTCTCCTACTCCCTTATGGCCCATTAAGGCCCATAACTTCTCGGGGGGTTCCGGTAACCCCTCGGTTCCCCGATAAATATCTGAAATGTCCTGAAACCTTTCCGGTGTCTGAATACCTTCGTCCAATATATCAATCTTTACCTCTCAACCATTTTGAGACTCCTCGTCATGTCCGTGATCACATCTGGGACTCCGAAGAAACTTCGGTCACCAAAACACATAACTCATAATACAAATCATCATCGAACGTTAAGTGTGCGGACCCTACGGGTTTGAGAACTATGTAGACATGACCGAGACATATCTCCGGTCAATAACCAATAGCGGAACCTGGATTCTCATATTGGCTCCCATATATTCTATGAAGATCTTTATCGGTCAAATCGCATAAGAACATACGTTATTACCTTTGTCATCGGTATGTTACTTGCCCGAGATTCGATCGCCGGTATCATCATACCTAGTTCAATCTCGTTACCGGCAAGTCTATTTACTCGTTATGTAATGCAACATCCCATAACTAACTCATTAGTCACATTGCTTGCAAGGATTATTGTGATGTGCATTACCGTGAGGGCCCAGAGATACCTCTCCGATACACGGAGTGACAAATCCTAATCTCAATATATGCCAACTCAATAAACACCATCGGAGACACCTGTAGAGCATCTTTATAATCACTCAGTTACGTTGTGACGTTTGATAGCACACAAGGTGTCCCACCGGTATTCAGGAGTTGCATAATCTCATGGTTAAAGGAACATGTATAAGTCATGAAGAAAGCAATAGCAATAAAACTAAACAATCATTACGCTAAGCTAACGGATGGGTCTTGTCCATCACATCATTCTCTAATGATGTGATCCCGTTCATCAAATGACAACACATGTTTATGGTTAGGAAACTTAACCATCTTTGATTAACGAGCTAGTCTAGTAGAGGCATACTAGGGACACTCTGTTTGTCTATGTATTCACACGTGTACTAAGTTTCCGGTTAATACAATTCTAGCATGAATAATAAACATTTATCATGATATAAGGAAATATAAATAACAACTTTATAATTGCCTCTAGGGCATATTTCCTTCAGTCTCCCACTTGCACTAGAGTCAATAATCTAGATTACATAGTAATGATTCTAACACCCATGGAGTCTTGGTGTTGATCATGTTTTGCTCGTTAGAGAGGCTTAGTCATCAGGTCTGCAACATTCAGATCTGTATGTATCTTGCAAATCTCTATGTCTTCCTCCTTGACTTGATCGCGGATGGAATTGAAGTGTCTCTTGATGTGTTTGGTTCCCTTGTGAAATTTGGATTCCTTCGCCAAGGCAATTGTTCCAGTATTGTCACAAAGTATTTTCATTGGACCCGATGCAATAGGTATTACACCTAGATCGGATATGAACTCCTTCATCCAGACTCCTTCATTTGCTACTTCCGAAGAAGCTATGTACTCCGCTTCACACATAGATCCCGTCACGACGCTCTGCTTGGAGCTGCACCAACTTACAGCTCCACCATTCAATATAAATACGTATCCAGTTTGTGACTTAGAGTCATCCGGATCAGTGTCAAAGCTTGCATCGAAGTAACCATTTATAAAAAGCTCTTTGTCAGCTCCATAAACGAGAAACATATCCTTAGTCCTTTTTAGGTATTTCAGGATGTTTTTGACCACTGTCTAGTGATCCACTCCAGGATTACTTTGGTACCTCCCTGCTAAACCTATAGCAAGGCACACATCAGGTCTGGTACACACCATTGCATACATGATAGAACCTATGGCTGAGGCATAAGGAATGACTTTCATTTTCTCTCTATCTTCTGCAGTGGTCGGGCATTGAGTCTGACTCAACTTCACACCTTGTAACATAGGCAAAAACCCTTTCTTTGGCTGATCCATTTTGAACTTCTTCAAAACTTTATCAAGGTATGTGCTTTGTGAAAGTCCAATTAAGCGTCTTGATCTATCTCTATAGATCTTGATGCCCAATATATAAGCAGCCTCACCCAGGTCTTTCATTGAAAAATTCTTATTCAAGTATCCTTTTATGCTATCCAGAAATTTGTATTATTTCCAATCAACAATATGTCATCCACATATAATATTAGAAATGCTACAGAGCTCCCACTCACTTTCTTGTAAATACAGGCTTCTCCAAAAGTCTGTATAAAACCATATGCTTTGATCACACTATCAAAGCGTATATTCCAACTCCGAGAGGCTTGCACCAGTCCATAAATGGATCGCTGGAGCTTGCACACTTTGTTAGCACCTTTAGGATCGACAAAACCTTCTGGTTGCATCATATACAACTCTTCTTTAAGATATCCATTAAGGAATGCAGTTTTGACATCCATTTGCCAAATTTCATAATCATAAAATGGGGCAATCACTAACATGATTCGGATAGTCTTAAGCATCGCTACGGGTGAGAAGGTCTCATCGTAGTCAACTCCTTGAACTTGTCGAAAACCTTTCGCAATAAGTCGAGCTTTGTAGACAGTAACATTACCGTCAACGTCAGTCTTCTTCTTGAAGATCCATTTATCTTCTATGGCTTGCCGATCATCGGGGAAGTCAACCAAAGTCCACACTTTGTTCTTATACATGTATCCCATCTTAGATTTCATGGCCTCAAGCCATTTCACGGAATATGGTCTCATCATCACTTCCTCATAGTTCGTAGGTTCGTCATGGTCAAGTAACATGACCTCCAGAATAGGGTTACCATACCACTCTAGTGTGGACCGTACTCTAGTTGACCTACGAGGTTCGGTAGTAACTTGATCCGAAGTTTCATGATCATCATCATTAGCTTCCTCACTAATTGGTGTAGGAATCACTGGAACTGATTTCTGTGATAAACTACTTTCCAATTCGGGAGAAGTTACAATTACCTCATCAAGTTCTACTTTCCTCCCACTCACTTCTTTTGAGAGAAACTCCTTCTCTAGAAAGGATCCATTCTTAGCAACAAATATCTTGCCTTCGAATCTGTGATATAAGGTGTACCCAACAGACTCTTTTTGGTATCCTATGAAGACACATTTATCCAATTTGGGTTCGAGCTTATAAGGTTGAAGCTTTTTCATATAAGCATCGCAACCCCAAACTTTACGAAATGGCAGCTTTGGTTTCTTGCTAAACCACAATTCATATGGTGTCGTCTCAACGGATTTAGATGGTGCCCTATTTAACGTGAATGCAGACGTCTCTAAAGCACAACCCCAAAACGATAGTGGTAAATCAGTAAGAGACATCATAGATCGCACCATATCTAATAAAGTACAGTTGCGATGTTCGGACACACCATTAAGATGTGGTGTACCAGGTGGCGTGAGTTGCGAAACTATTCCACATTGTTTCAAATGAACACCAAACTCATAACTCAAATATTCACCTCCACGATCAGATCGTAGAAACTTTATTTTCTTGTTACGATGAGTTTCCACTTGGCTCTGAAATTCTTTGAACTTTTCAAATGTTTCAGACTTATGTTTTATTAAGTAGATATACACATATCTACTCAAATCATCTGTGAAGGTCAGAAAATATCGATACCCGCCGCGAGCCTCAACACTCATCGGACCGCATACATCAATATGTATTATTTCCAATAAGTCAGTTGCTCGCTCCATTGTTCTGGAGAATGGAGTCTTAGTCATCTTGCCCATGAGGCATGGTTCACAAGCATCAAGTGATTCATAATCAGGTGATTCCAAAAGCCCATCAGCATGGAGTTTCTTCATGCGCTTTACGCCAATATGGCCTAAACGGCAGTGCCACAAATAAGTTGCACTATCATTATTAACTTTGCATCTTTTGGCTTCAATACTATGAATATGTGTATCACTACAATCGAGATTCAACAAAAATAGACCACTTATCAAGGGTGCATGACCATAAAAGATATTACTCATATAAATAGAACAACCATTATTCTCAGATTTAAATGAATAACCATCTCGCATCAAACAAGATCCAGATATAATGTTCATGCTCAACGCTGGCACCAAATAACAATTGTTTAGGTATAAAACTAATCCCGACGGTAGATGTAGAGGTAGCGTGCCGACGGCGGTCACATCGACTCTGGAACCATTTCCCACGCACATCGCCACCTCGTCCTTAGCCAATCTTCGTTTAATCCGTAGCCCCTATTTTGAGTTGCAAATATCAGCAATAACCAGTATCAAATACCCAGGCACTACTACACGCATTAGTAAGGCACACATCAATAACATGTATATCAAATATACCTTTCACTTTGCCATCCTTATCCGCCAAATACTTGGGGCAGTTCCGCTTCCAGTGACCAGTCCCTTTGCAGTAGAAGCAGTCAGGCTTAGGTCCAGACTTGGGTTTCTTACCTTTAGTAGAAACTTGCTTGCTGTTCTTCTTGAAGTTCCCCTTCTTCCCTTTGCCATTTTTCTTGAAACTAGTGGCCTTGTTAACCATCAACACTTGATGCTCCTTCTTTATTTCTACCTCCGCAGCCTTTAGCATCGCGAAGAGCTCGGGAATTGTCTTTTCCATCCCTTGCATATTATAGTTCATCACGAAGCCTTTATAGCATGGTGGCACTGATTGAAGAACTCTGCCAATGACATTATCATTAGGAAGATTAACTCCCAGCTGAGTCAAGTGGTTGTGGTACCCAGACATTCTGAGTATGTGTTCACTGACAGAACTATTCTCCTCCATTTTGCAGCTATAGAACTTGTTGGAGACTTCATATCTCTCAACTCGGCCATTTGCTTGAAATATTAACTTCCACTCTTGGAACATCTCATATGCTCCATGACATTCAAAACGTCTATGAAGTCCCGATTCTAAGCCGTAAAGCATGGCACACTGAACTATCGAGTAGTCATCAGCTTTGCTCTGCCAGACGTTCATAACATCCGGAGTTGCTCCTGCAGCCGGTCTTGCACCTGGCGGTGCTTCCAGGACGTAATTCTTCTGTGCAGCAATGAGGATAATCCTCAAGTTATGGACCCAATCCGTGTAGTTGCTACCATCATCTTTCAACTTACGTTTCTCTAGGAACGCATTAAAATTCAAGGGAACGGTAGCACATGCCATAGATCTACAACAACATAGATATGCAAAAACTATCAGGTACTAAGTTCATGATAAATTAAAGTTTAGTTAATCATATTACTTAAGAACTCCCACTTAGATAGACATCCATCTAGTCATCTAAATGATCACGTGATCCATATCAAGTAAACCATGTCCGATCATCATGTGAGATGGAGTAGTTTTCAATGGTGAACATCACTATGTTGATCATATCTACTGCATGATTCACGGCCGACCTTTTGGTTTCAGTGTCCCGAGGCCATATATGCATATGCTAGGCTCGTCAAGTTTAACCCGAGTATTCTGCACGTGCAAAACTGGCTTGCACCCGTTGTATGTGAACGTAGAGCTTATCACACTCAATCATCATGTGGTGTCTCGGCACGATGAACTGTAGCAACGGTGCATACTCAGGGAGAACACGTATACCTTGAAATTTAGTGTCTTATAATGCTACCCCCGTACTAAGCAAAATAAGATGCATAAAGAATAAACGTCACATGCAATCAAAATATGTGACATGATATGGCCATCATCATCGTGTGCCTTTGATCTCCATCTCCAAAGCACTGTCATGATCTCCATCGTCACCGGCTTGACACCTTGATCTCCATCGTCTCATCGTTGTCGTCTCACCAACTATTGCTTCTACGACTATCACTATTGCTTAGTGATAAAGTAAAGCAATTACATGGCGATTGCATTTCATACAATAAAGCGACAACCATAAGGCTCCTGCCAGTTGCCGATAACTTTTACCAAACATGATCATCTCATACAACAATTTATATCTCGTCACGTCTTGACCATATCACATCACAACATGCCCTGCAAAAACAAGTTAGACATACTCTAGTTTGTTGTTGCAAGTTTTACGTGGCTGCTACGGGCTTCTAGCAAGAATCGTTCTTACCTACGCATCAAAACCATAATGATTTTTTGTCAAGTGTGATGTTTTAACCTTCAACAAGGACCGGCCGTAGTCAAACTCGATT
Organism: Triticum aestivum; assembly: GCF_018294505.1. NCBI lineage: Eukaryota > Viridiplantae > Streptophyta > Magnoliopsida > Poales > Poaceae > Triticum > Triticum aestivum. The sequence continues at coordinate 144,269,412 of NC_057803.1, read as the reverse complement.
CAACTAAAGTTGGAGAAACTGACACCCTCCGGCCACCTTTGTGCGAAGAACGTCGGTAGAACTAGTCTCATGAACGCGGTCATGTAATGTTGGTCCGGGCCGCTTCATCCAACAATACCGCCGAATCAAACTAAGACATTGGTGGTAAGCAGTATGACTATTATCGCCCACAACTCTTTGTGTTCTACTCATGCATATATCATCTACGAATAGACCTGGCTCGGATGCCACTGTTGGGGAACATAGTAATTCAAAAAAATTCCTATGATCACGCAAGATCTATCTAGGAGAAGCATAGCAACGAGACGGGAGATTGTGTCCACGTACCCTCATTGATCAAAAGCGGAAGCGTTTAGTAACGCGGTTTATGTAGTCAAACATCTTCACGATCTTACAGATACAAGTATCGAATGTACGGCACCTCCGTGTTTAGCACACGTTCAGTACGATGACGTCCCTCGAGCTCTTAATCCAGTAGAGGGTCGAGGGAGTGTTTCGTCAACATGACGGCATGGTGATGGTGTTGATGATGTGATCCGCGCAGGCCTTCGCCTAAGCACTATGACAATATGACCAAGATGGTAAACTGTGGAGGGGGGCACCACACACAGCTAAGGAACAATTGATGTGCCTTTGGGGTGCCTCCCGCCCCCGTATATAAAGGAGGAGAGGGAGGAGGCCGGCGGCCATGAGGGGGCACGCCAAGGGGGAGTCCAACTAGGATTCCCAATCCTAGTTGGATTCCCTTTCCTATTCCAAGAGGGGGGGAGGGAAGGACAGGGAGAGGGAAAGGAAAGAGGGGGCCGCGCCCCTCCCCCTAGTTCAATTCGGACTGCCTTCGGGGGCGCCACCTTGTGGCCTGCCCTCTCCTACTCCCTTATGGCGCGTTAAGGCCCATAACTTCCTAGGGGGGTTCTGGTAACCCCTCGGTTCCCCGATAAATATCTGAAATGTCCCGAAACCTTTTCGGTGTCCGAATACCTTCGTCCAATATATCTATAATTACCTCTTGACCATTTCGAGACTCCTCGTCATGTACGTGATCTCATCCGGGACTCCGAACAAACTTCAGTCACCAAAACACATAACTCATAATACAAACCATCATCGAACGTTAAGCATGCGGACCCTACGGGTTCGAGAACTATGTAGACATGACCGAGACATATCTTCAGTCAATAACCAATAGCAGAACCTAGATGCTCATATTGGCTCCCACATATTCTACAAAGATCTTTATTGGTCAAACCGCATAACAACATACATTATTCCCTTTGTCATCGGTATGTTACTTTCCCGAGATTCGATCGTCGGTATCATCATACCTAGTTCAATCTTGTTACCGGCAAGTCTCTTTACTCGTTCTGTAATGCATCATCCCATAACTAACTCAGTAGTCACATTGCTTGTAAGGCTTATTGTGATGTGCATTACCGAGAGGGCCCAGAGATACATCTCCGATACACAGAGTGACAAATCCTTAACTCGATCTATGCCAACTCAACAAACACCATCGGAGACACATGTAGAGCATCTTTATAATCACTCAGTTACGTTGTGACGTTTGATAGCACACATGGTGTTCCTCCGGTATTCGGGAGTTGCATAATCTCATAGTCAAAGTAACATCTATAAGTCATGAAGAAAGCAATAGCAATAAAACTAAACGATCATTATGCTAAGCTAACCGATGGGTCTTGTCCATAACATCATTCTCTAATGATGTGATCCCATTCATCAAATGACAACACATGTCTATGGTTAGGAAACTTAACCATCTTTGATTAACAAGGTAGTCTAGTAGAGGCATACTAGGGACACTCTTTTGTCTATGTATTCACACATGTACTAAGTTTCTGGTTAATACAATTCTCGCATGAATAATAAACATTTATCATGATATAAGGAAATATAAATAACAACTTTATTATTGCCTCTAGGGCATATTTCCTTCACAAGGCGCCCCAGCGAGGCAAGTAGGCGGCTTGACATGGCCGTGATGGTGGAGGCGGCCCGTGGCGGCACAAGTGCCTTGGCGAGGAGCGTGGCGACTTGATGAGGTTGTATGAGGCCACACTGGCGAACCATGGCAGCAGAGGCGAGGCCGTGAAGGCGAGCGGTCCATGATGGTGGAGGTGGGCCGGCAAGGCCGTGGCGGCGAGGCAAGGCTTCGCGGCTGCGTGGCCACTATGGCGGAGCCCGAATCCATGACTGATCCACTTCCCATTAGTACGTCTCCAACATATCTATACTTTTTGTTTGTTCCATGTTGTTATATTATCATACTTGGATGATTTACAATCATTATATAGTCATTTTATATCATTTTTTGGTACTAACCTATTGACATAGTGCCAAGTGCGAGTTGGTGTTTTTTGCATGTTTTTTTACATCGCAGGAAATCAATATCAAACGGAGTCCAAACACAGCAAAACTTTTTGTGGATTTTTTGGACCAGAAGACACCCAATGGGCCGGAGAAGCGCCTGGGGGTACTCCGAGGGGAGCACAACCTACTAGGGTGCGCCTGGAGGCTGACAACCCACAAGTATAGGGGATCACAACAGTTTTCGAGGGTAGAGTATTCAACCCAAATTTATTGATTCGACACAAGGGGAGCCAAAGAATATTCTCAAGTATTAGCAGCTGAGTTGTCAATTCAACCACACCTGGAAACTTAATATCTACAGGAAGGTATTTAGTAGCAAAGTAATATGATTGTAGTGGTAACGATAGCAAAACTAACGGTAGCAAAAGAAATATTTTTGGTATTTTGTAGTGATGATAATAATAGCAATGGAAAAGTAAATAAGCGAAGAAAAATATATGGAAAGCTCGTAGGCAATGGTCGGTGATGGAGAATTATGCCGGATGCGGTTCATCATGTAACAATCATAACCTAGGGTGACACAGAACTAGCTCCAGTTCATCAATGTAATGTAGGCATGTATTCCGAATATAGTCATACATGCTTATGGAAAAGAACTTGCATGACATCTTTTGTCCTACCCTCCCGTGGCAGCGGGGTCCTATTGGAAACTAAGGGATATTAAGGCCTCCTTTTAATAGAGTACCGGAACAAAGCATTAACACATAGTGAATACATGAACTCCTCAAACTACGGTCATCACCGGTAAGTATCCCGATTATTGTCACTTCGGGGTTAACGGATCATCACACATAATAGGTGGCTATAGACTTGCAAGATAGGATCAACAACTTTCATATATTGATGAAAACATAATATGTTCATATCTGAAATCATGGCACTCGGGCCCTAGGGACAAGCTTTAAGCATAGCAAAGTCATAGCAACATCAATCTCAGAACATAGTGGATACTAGGGATCAAACCCTAACAAAACTAACTCGATTACATGATAAATCTCATCCAACCCATCACCGTCCAGCAGGCCTATGATGGAATTACTCACGCACGGCGGTGAGCATCATGAAATTGGTGATGGAGGAAGGTTGATGATGACGATGGCGACGGATTCCCCTCTCCGGAGCCCCGAACGGACTCCAGATCAGCCCTCCCGAGAGAGTTTAGGGCTTGGCGGCGGCTACGCATCGTAAAATGCGATGAATCCTTCTCCCTGGTTTTTTTCTCCCCGAAAGTGAATATATGGAGTCCAGGTTGAGGTCGGTGGAGCGTCAGGGGGCCCATGAGGCAGGGGGCATGCCCAGGGGGTAGGGCGTGCCCCCACCCTTGTGGACAGGTGGAGGCCCCCTGACGTGGATCTTCCTTCCAGTATTTTTTATATATTCCAAAATAATTCTCCATTGATTTTCGGGTCATTCTAAGAACTTTTATTTCTGCACAAAAATAACACCATGGCAATTCTGCTGAAAACAGCGTCAGTCCGAGTAAGTTCTATTCAAATCATGCAAGTTAGAGTCCAAAACGAGGGCAAAAGTGTTTGGAAAAGTAGATACGATGGAGCCGTATCAACTCCCCCAAGCTTAAAACTTTGCTTGTCCTCAAGCAATTCAGTTGATAAACTGAAAGTGATAAAGAAAAACTTCTACAAACTCTGTTTGCTCTTGTTGTTGTAAATATGTAAAACCAGCATTTAAGTTTTCAGCAAATATTATGAACTAACCATATTCACAATAACATTTAGGTCTCATGTTTACTCATATCAATGACATAATCAACTAGCGAGCAATAATAATAAATCTGGATGACAACACTTTCTCAAAACAACCATGATATGATATAACAAGATGGTATCTCACTAGCCCTTTCTGAAACCGCAAAACATAAGTGCAGAGCACTTTTAAAGATCAAGGACTGACTAGACATTGTAATTCATGGTAAAAGAGATCCAGTCAAGTCATACTCAATGTAAACTAACAGTAATGGATGCAAATGACATCGGTGCTCTCTAACTGATGCTTTTTAATAAGAGGATGATGACTCAACATAAAAGTAAATAGATAGGCCCTTCGTAGAGGGAAGCAGGGATTTGTAGAGGTGCCGGAGCTCGGTTTTGAAATAGATATGAATAATATTTTGAGCGGTATACTTTAATTGTAACATAACAACCAAGAGATGGCGATATCTTCCATGCTACACACATTATAGGCGGTTCCCAAACAAAATGGTAAAGTTTATACTCCCCCTCCACCAACAAGCATCAACCCATGGCTTGCTTGAAACAACGAGTGCCTCCAACTAACAAGAGTCCCGAGGGAGTTTTGTTTGCAATTATTTTGATTTGATTTGCATAAAGCATGGGACTGGGCATCCCGGTGACCAGCCATTTTCTCATGAGTGAGGAGCGGAGTCCACTCCTCTTGAGAATAACCCGCCTAACATGGAAGATACAGACAACCCTAGTTGATACATGAGCTATTCGAGCATACAAAACAGGATATTTATTTGACGGTTTAGAGTTTGGCACATACTAATTTACTTGGAACGGCAGGTAGATACCGTATATAGGTAGGTATGGTGGACTCATATGGAATAACTTTGGGGTTTATGGAATTAGATGCACAAGAAGTATTCCCGCTTAGTATAGGTGAAGGCTAGAAAAAGACTAGGAAGCGACCAGCTAGAGAGCGACAACAGTCATGAACATGCATTAAAATTAATCAACACCGAATGCAAGCATGAGTAGGATATAATGCACCCTGAACATAAATATCGTAGAGGCTATGTTGATTTTGTTTCAACTACATGCGTGAACATGTGCCAAGTCAAGCCACTCAAATCGTTCAAAAGAGGATACCACCCTATCATACCACATCACAACCATTTTAATAGCATGTTGGCACACAAGGTAAACCATTATAAGCTCCTAGCTAATTAAGCATGACATAAGCAACTATAATCTCTAATTGTCATTGCAAACATGTTTATTCATAATAGGCTGAATCAGGAACGATGAACTAATCATATTTACAAAAACAAGAGAGATCAAGTTCATACCAGCTTTTCTCATCTCAATAAGTTCATCATATAATCATCATTATTGCCTTTCACTTGCACGACCGAATAGTGTGGATAATAATAATAGTGCACGTGCATTGGACTAAGCTGGAATCTGCAAGCATTCAATTCAAGAGAGAAGACAAGGTAATATGGGCTCTTTGTCAGATCAACGATAATGCATATAAGAGCCACTTTAACATTTTCATTATGGTCTTCTCCCCTCGACCCCTAAATAACAAGAAAAGAAATAAAACTATTTACATGGGAAAGCTCCCAACAAGCAAAAGAAGAACGAGAAATCTTTTTGGGTTTTCTTTTTAATTACTACTACAAGCATGGAAAGTAAACTAACTAAAAGTTACAACTAATTTTTTTTGTTTTTCGTAAGGTTTATCGAACACACAAGAAAGCATAAAAAGGAAAATAAACTAGCATGGATGATACAATGAAATAGTATGAGCACCGACAACTAGCTATGAGTGTGTGAACATGAATGTAATGTCGGTGAGAAATACGTACTCCCCCAAGCTTAGGCTTTTGGCCTGAGTTGGTCTATGGCCACAGCTGGCCTGGCGGATATCCAAAGTAATACTTGGGGTCGTACTGTGAAGAAGCCTCGGATTTCCACTGGTTGGCAATCACCTCCGGGTCCCACTGATAATCAGACTGTCATTAAGGATCGAATTGTGGTTCGGGCTCCGGATTTGTAGCTGATGTAGGGTTCCGGTAGGCGTGAATGGCCTCCAATGGAACAAGGTACTTGCGTGCAGATAAATCAAACAAGGAAGGAGCAGGCAAGGTAATAGTCTCAGGATGATTTTTACCAAATATTAATTTGTACTTAAGCGCCTTTTCCCTATTCTTAACAATAAAATCATGTGCTACCATACTCTTATAATCTAGATAAACAGGAGGCAGCAACTTCTCTTCCTTCTCATAATGCCTAATAGGTATGTTAAAGTGTGCAGCGAGGCGCGAGGCAAAGATTCCTCCAAGGACGGGGCCCTTAGTACGGTTAAGATTTAACCGCTTTGCAATAATAGCGCCCATACTGAATGTGTCATGACGGAATAAGGCTTGCCACAAAATAACAATATCAGGGGCACTCAGGTTTCCACAGTTTCCGCGCCCAATTAAGCATCTACTAGCAAATATAGCAAAGTAACGTAGAACAGGAAAGTGTATGCTAGTAATTCATGCGTCAGAAACCTTCCTCGTTTCCCCCACAGTAAAGGTATCAATAAACCCATCCACATCGTCACGATGTGGTTTCTCTACGCTGCCCTTGAAAGGGATCAAACAAACCCGACAAAAATCATGAAGTGACATCTCCTTATGTTCATCATATAAATAAAATTCCACCGTAGGTGGTGAGCTCCTAGCATGGAAATGAAAGTTTTGCACAAAGATATTGGTGAGTAAGAGATACTATTTGCATTGGTCGTGGAGGAAGGCGGTGAGGCCTGCATTCTCAGCCAATTCATAGAAATCATCATAAATCCCGGGTGCTCTCAAGAAAATATCACAAGGCCATTCACACGGCCGAACTTCCGAGGGAGATTATATTTGGGCCTCTTATCCTCCTCACTTTGCTTATCCTTCGAGCTTCGGCTCGATGAGCCCCTCAAAAGTCTCTTCATCTTTTTCTGAAAATTTCTGAAATTTTTAGCAACTTCAAAATAAAAGTGAACCAAACTCAACAATATTGGTCGCAACTACTCCTACAAGTGCCTAGATGCAATATCATGCATCAAAACTACTTTTGACCATATAAATTTGACATGCAAGCTCAGGAACAGGGTCACCTAAGCAGCAAAAATATGCAATGAATAAAGCAGTAGAACAAAAACTAATTGGACCATTGGAGGAATCACATACCAAGGAACAATCCCCCAAAACTGTTTTGTGAGAGGTGCTTTGAGCAAGGAGATCGAAAATGGCAGCAAAATGAGCTTGGACTCGGGTTAGAGCTGGTTAGTGGTGTTTGTGGGAGGAAGGAGTGTTTGGTAGCTGGAATAAGTGGAGGGGAGCCACCATGGGCCCACGAGGCAGGGGCGCGCCTAGGGGGTAGGGCGCGCCCTCCACCCTCGTGGCCAGGTGCTTGCTCCCCCTGCTGTGTTCTCAGTGCCAGATATTCTCAAATATTTCAGAAAAAATCATATTTAAATTTCAGGGCATTTGGAGAACTTTTATTTTCGAGGTATTTTTTATTGCATGGATAATTTAGAAAACAGACAGAAATTACTATTTTTGCTTTATTTAAGATAAATAACAGAAAGTAAAAAGAGGGTACAGAGAGTTGTGTTTTCTAAATTCATCCATCTCATGCTCATCAAAAGGAATCCACTAACAAGGTTGATCAGGTCTTGTTAACAAACTCATTCCGAATAACATGGAACCGGAGAATTTTCGAATAACACTAGGTTACCTCAACGGGGATATGCACATCCCCAACATTAAGAATATCATATTTCTTCTTGACAGTAGGAAGAGGAAAATCAAAACCTCCAAAAATAATCAATGGAATTTTTCCAATAGAGTTTATACTATGAACTTGAGGTTTTTTCCTCAAAAATTGTACCGTATGCTCATTGCCATTAACATGAAAAGTGACATTGCCTTTGGTGCAATCAACAACAGCCCCTGCAGTATTCAAAAAGGGTCTTCCAATAATAATAGACATACCATCATCCTCGGGAATATCAAGAATAACAAAGTCCGTTAAAATAGTAAGGTTTGCAACCACAACAGGCACATCCTGACAAATACCGGCAGGTATAGCAGTTGATTTATCATCCATTTGCAAAGATATTTCAGTAGGTGTCAACTTATTCAAATCAAGTCTACGATGTAAATAGAGAGGCATAACACCAACACCAGCTCCAAGATCACATAAGGCAGTTTTAACATAGTTTATTTTAATGGAGCATGGTATAGTTGGTACTCCAGGATCTCCTAGTTTCTTAGGTATTCCACCTTTAAAAGTATAATTAGCAAGCATGGTGGAAACTTCAGCTTCCAGTATCTTTCTTTATTTGTAATAATATCTTTCATATACTTAGCCTAAGGATTTGTTTTAAGCATATCAGTTAATCGCATACGCAAAAAGATAGGTCTAATCATTTCAGCGAAGCGCTCAAAATCCTCATCATCCTTTTTCTTGGATGGTTTGGGAAAAACGGGCATGGGTTTTTGAACCCATGGTTCTCTTTCTTTACCATGTTTCCTAGCAACAAAATCTTTCTTATCATAACATTGATTCTTTGATTGTGGGTTATCAAGCTCAACAGCAGGTTCAATTTCTATGTCATTATTATTACTAGGTTGAGCATCATCATGAACATTATCATTAACATTACCACTAGTTTCAATTTCATTACCATGTTGTGTTTCAGCATCAGATTTAAATGAATAACCGGCCCGTAAGAGGCCCAATGTCACTACAGTAAATATTAGCCCATGGTTATTGTGGCCTAGTTTTAAAAAATAGGTTATTGCAGCCACTAGCAAACCACGGAAAAAGAACTGCACTGACTACAAGCAAACAAATAAACAAGACAACAAGGAAATAAATAAGAAAGCAACTTATGCTAGGCTGTCACGGCTATTACACATATTACATCCACTAGGCATCAAAGTTCGCCACCAGTGCAAATATAGAGAACAAAGCAGCATATAAATGCCATAGCAAAACAAGTCCAGAACTGAAACCACTTCAGAAGAGTTCAAGAAACAATATCCTGGGTACCCATAATGCTGGCAAGATGCTTAGCAAGCTTATTAACTTTCTCTTGTTTGGCGCTTAAATCCTCCAGCGCTTGATGTTGCACAAGAAAGTACGCATCTAAATTCTGCAAGGACTTCCTCAGTCCTTCGGCTTCTTGCCGCAGCACAGCTGACTGATGCCTTTCAGCTTGTAGCTGAGACTGAAGAAGCCGAAGTGATTCAGGCAGCGAGTTCGAAGAGCTTGTGCCAGCGGTACTAGCCAGTAACTCGAACACTACATCAACGCAGGACTGTGGGGTTTTCTCACTGTCTACAAGATCGTTTTTATCTCCTTTCTTGGAGACCAACAGGGTTGTCTCACTATCTTGAATCTTATCTGCATTACTTTCTCTACCATTGCATAGTGGGGTGCTCTTCTCCAACATTCTATTTGCATACTACAAGAGAAACAAGCAGACACATCACATGTTTAGCTTGTAGTATACGAAACTCATTTTGGTAAACCGGTTCAGTAGTAAGGTGGACAGGATAACAGCATGAAACAAACATATATCTATGTACTATGGTCACTGTATTGTCCATATCATTCTAGTTTATGTTCCCTAATCAAGATAGAGACACAGTTCAACTCATATATTTTTAAGACACAGCAGCATAGACAGAATATAAGTGTGAGAAACTACACAGCATTGGTAGCACTTTTAATGTGCATCACATGAGAACATAACTGTTTATACAACTTAAACTAAAATCAACATAGATCAAGAAGTTAGAACAATAATCCAGTTAAAGAAATAGGTTTAAAACATACCTGTTGCGCCATTGGAGTTTCAATTGGATCCTTCAAATTCAAAAGTAGTTGGTATGAGTAAATACAGTGATGCAACAGCAAAGGAGTATGGACCATAGCTACGGAATCTGACCTGAGAACAGTTGGTCTTCTGCTTTAAACGTGGAGTTTGGGTTAGCTGTGGTGGTCTTCATGCTTTGGGCACTGCAGTAGCTTTACAAACTGCTCGTGTGGGGGTACTCTGTGGTGGACATGGTGCTTTGTCAACTATAAGTGGGTTACTATCCGCTGGGGTTGCGGTTAGATGGGTTGTAGCTGGTTCTCTGCCCAACGGTGTAAGTGTGCAATCTGGAAGAGTCTCGATTATGTGTGGTGGGGCTAGTTTGTGGGCCAGTACAACCATGGTTCTATCTGCATCGACGGGTAGCACTATCTTTTGTGAAGAATGGGTTTTTGCTCCCGTAGACACTGCCATCACCCCCTCCAATTTAAATGGCATTGTATGATAGACATATGTGGTAATTCACATATATGTTGTCTAACCAAACAGGACAGCATGACACAATTTCACATATATGATGCCTAACTAAAGAGGATAGCATGACATAGTTTCAGATATATGATGGATAACTTAACAGGATATAATGGCATAATTCAACATATGATGAGTACCTAAACAGGATGACATGATAAAACTATATGATGTTTTTCTAAAATAGGTTGGGATGAAATAATTCACATACATGTTGTCTAAGTATACAGGATGGCATGATATAATTGACATAATTGATTCATATACTAAGCACCTAGCACTCGCATGTATGATCTATAAACTGAGCAGATAGAATTCAATATTGTGCATATGATGTCTAAACTAGGGAATGCAAGACACCATATGCATCATATGAGAAATATAAACATTGCAACTTAGAGCATACACCTTAGGTGGGATATAGGACTAGTCATCTGTCTCTGAATCCTCCTATGAGGAGCTCCCTGTAACCATCGAGATATATGCTTAAACAGGTACCATTGCCTGCTCTGAAGAACTTGTTTTGAATCCAGTTTTTTCCATAACCGGCTCAAATGGCTGATACACATGAAGAGTAGTTCAATATACACAGATTGTCGACAAATGGAATATGTAATGAAAAAAAAGATGGCATGAGATAATTCACATATATGATGCCTGGCTCCATGGCGGTGCATAATTCACATATATGATAACTGGCTGAAAAGCATGGCATTGCATAATTCACATATCTGATATAGAAAGCAAACAGGAGGCATTCACACAAAGCATGTCTAATCTAAGCAGATGGCATGGCAATGCAAGACACCATATGCATGATATGAGCAATATAACCCAGCCAAGTTAGAGCATGCACCTAGAGGGGGAATACGACTGGTCATCTCTCTCTGAATCCTCCTCTGAGGAGCTATCTGTAACCAGCAAGAAATCTGCATCGACAGGTAGCACTGACTGCTCAGAAGACCTTGTTTACACTCCAGATTTTCCCATGACCGACTCAAATGGCTGATGCACAGGAAGAGTAGATGAATGTATAAACATTGTTGACAAATGGAATACATTATGGAAAAAATATGGCACGAGACAATTCACATATACGATGACTGGCTAAACAGGATGGCATTGCATGATTCACGTATATGATGCCTGGCTAAAGAAGATGGCATTGCATAATTCCCATATACTCCCTCCGTTCCTAAATATTTGTCTTTTTAGAGATTTCAAATGGACCACCACATACGGATGTATATAGACATATTTTAGAGTGTAGATTCACTCATTTTGTTACGTATGTAGTCACTTGTTGAAATCTCTAAAAAGACAAATATTTAGGAATGGTGGGAGTATGATATAGAAACCAAACAGGTGGCATTCACACAAAGCAAATCTAAACTAAGCTGATGACATATAAGATGTATAATGTAAGCAATGAAAGGCGCCATATGCATGATATGACCAACATCAGCATGCCAGGTTAAAGCAAACACCTCAGGTGGTAAACAGGCATGGTCGGCTCCTTCTGAATCTCCATCTGAATAGTTATCTTCCTCTGGAATACAATCTGTAAATGCAGGAGGGGGGCACTTCTCCCACCATGGAGCGGCGTATGCATGACATTATATTCGCACGCAACGGTCTTCTCTTTTTCTCTACATGTTCAGTATGATTGTGTACAATATCTGACATGCATAATAAAAAATAGTTAGATTTTGTAATGCCTAAGGGGTGCATGCAAAAATCAAGACTGATGGTAGCAAACGAGTGGATGGATCCAAAACTAATGATAGCAGGTAGATTATAGCTTCAGTTTAAAAAGATAGACAATGGATCATCTATTGTGTGTTGCCCACCCAACATGAACCACATAGAAGACCCCAGATGAACCAGATAGTAGACAGATACTATTCATTGCAGGCTCGATATGAGACCCATGGGCAATTCAAAACTCAAGATTGAATGATAAAGTAGCAGGTAATAATAACCGATGTATAACGTAAGCAAACACGAAAGACTGCGACCTCTCTTCCGGAACTGTGTAGTCCTCAGGTTCATCTGCTCAGTCGATGATGGTAATGCAGTTGGCGTGGATATCGGCAATGGGGAAGATGATCTGAGGCGGTGAAAGGAAGTCTACAAGGGGGATCTCTGCTGCAGTGAACGCTTCTGTCGATGGTGCACCTCAGGTGGGGTGGATGACAGCACGGTAGGAGCACGACATAACACACAGAGTTTTCTTTGACGCCTATCTAAAAAATGAAGTAAATCTGTAAGGGCTCCTTAGAATTGGAGGATTCTATAAACGCGGGGACAGGAAAAACACAGGAATAGGATAGGAATGCACGTGCAAAACAAAGCATTTGGAAACATAGGATTTGAGTCAACCTAGGTGTTTGGCTCACATGAATTGGAAGAACACAGGAATGGAGAAACGAAGTGATGCGACGAGTGTACAAAATCTTTGGCATAGCCTTGTGGACCTCGGCATCATTGGGATGGACGTGGAGGATGGTGATGATGCTGGTGTGACTCTCGAGGGCGGGGAAGAAGATCCGAGGCCTCTGGAAACGGCGTCGAGGGTACTGCTCCACTGTGATGGACGGTTCCGTCGTTGGAGCAGCTCCGCTAAGGTGTACGGCGACGAGGCTGAAGTATGACAAGACAGAAAACGTTAATCTGAAGTGGGACCCTAATAACATCTGCAATAGATGATGTAAAATACATCACCAAAAAGTGCTGGATGTAAAATGCATCAGCCGCACCACGGCCACTCCGACAGATGCTGTAAGTACTGTTCACTCTGAACTTAACTGAAGAAAATGAACTTCACAGTCGAAACTGAATTTTACTATCGAAACTGATTGAACTAGTAACAGAGCATTGCAATAGATGTTTAGGGCGTTCGAGCACTAGTAGCAGAGAAGTAGTAATCTAAATCAGTAGACGCTTGAGCAGGGAACGCACTAGCAGAGAGCAAGTCGTGAAGTAGCACCGCGAGCGAGTGCTAAAGCAGCAACTCCTATAGCTGCCGGAGGTCGTGCAGCAGTAGCAGCAGCGCAAGCGAGAGCAAGAGCAGATCAGCAGCATGAACGAAAGCAGGAGCAGTGCAGCAGCACGACCGACAACAATAACAGGGCCGCAGTGCGAGCGAGAGCCAGAGCAGCTGCAGCTAGTGCCGTTGTGGAAGTCGTCACCGAGGAAGCAACGACATGGGGGAGAGACGTCGTGGATGATGTGGCCGGCGACGGTGCCGTCGATGGAGACACGCCATGTCTGCTCGGTATCGAGCACCGGCAACCCCGTGAGATCGAATAAAAGATAAAATGCAGCGGTGAGTGCAGAACCTCCTTGGTGGCGCCGAGTTGGCCTCGGCTTCATCGGAGGAATTGGTGATGGTGCTGCGGTTCTGGTGGGGCGGGTCAAGACGACGCTCTAGGGATTGAGGTGGCACGATAGACGAGGCGAACGTCGGGGCAGCTCCTTGGGGGTGGAGGACGGGCGGCTGATCCGGCGGGACGATGAGATCGACAACGGATCCTCATCCGATGCGGTGGATGAGGGACGGAGAGCTGTTGTGGTGGACGACGTAGTCGGGGAAGAGTCTCCGGTTGGGGGACGGTCGGGAGGCCGACGGAGGAGCGTGGGGTTTCGCGGGTTTTGGCAGCCTCGGTGTACGAATGTGGGGCGAAGGGGGACGGGGGAGCCAATCTTAGGGACGCGCTTGTCCGAAATGTAGGGTAAGTTACCAGCATACCCCCACCGGTTTTGACACCGCGACGTGGAGCTTCATTTCTGGCTGAGGGGTAGAAGGGGGATTTCGCGTGTCTGTGCTGCGGGAGCGATTTTGGATGAGGAGGGAGTTCTCGCGCGCGTCCAAATTTCGGGATAACAAGGCGCGGCGCGGGTTGAAGAAGCGGGAGTTTCAAAGCAGGTGAGACAAAAGATACTTGAGCTTGAAAATTTCGGGATAACAAGGTGCGGATTCCATGTTCGGCAGAACAAACTTAACGTGTAAAAAAACAATTCATACAAGACACAAGAGAGTCATGTCCCCTTTTACTATATTGCTATGGATGCCATTGAAAAAACTACAAGAAAAATGTAAAAAAATCGGGAGAACAAGATTACCCTGCACAGTACCAAATCGATTCGCACTTCCCTCAACAACAACAAAAAACAAATCAATTCCCACCAAAGAAAGAGTAATGTCCCTTTTTATATGATTACAGATGCCATGATCTTGAATTTGAATTTTTGAATCCACGTTATGTTGAATTTGAATATATCGTTAGGTGACCTTGCGGTTTATAATTGATGTAGTCGTACATTTTGATCTTCCATCATATATGAACATTTTACTCCACCATGTGAACATATATATTATCGTCTACCATATGGACTAAATTTGAATCAATTTTCCTTATTTGAATACGATTGTTGTCAAGTTATACAATAATTTAAATATTATCATGATAAAAAAACATACATATAGCAGTAATCATATTTCACTATGAACTACATGTACCATACGCTCTCCAATTCAAATATTTGTATCCATTTTATGTTGAATTCAAATCATAGTACATTATTGGTCTAGGTAGCGAGATGTTTGGGATAATCTAAACCCTGTTTTCATACGTATAATTTTTGGCTGAATTGGGACAAGTTTGTGTATAAGCCTCTTGCAAAACCGGAGATTCTCTCAACAAGTCTCGTGGTTCCAAGAGGGAACGTGTCACCTTTGTGTGCGAAGCGATATACGTTGCCTCCCCCTGATTTTATTTACAGAGGCAACATAGAACTATATGAGTGCCCTGTTAAATTTTGGAATTATTTCGGGTTCATTTGGCCTTTTTATACATTAATTGAGTTTCTAGACTTTTAATGTGGATAATCTAAATATGAATTGCATGCACATGCTCCGGTGCACCAAAGTGGGTTGAAAAATCACATGTGTGTCCTTGGTTGAATTTCTAGGTCCCATGGAAGAAATGAGAATGAAATTCAAACATCTGGGCGTCATGACTCGGCCAAGAACATCGAGAAACTTTGATTTTAAATTCATGTAAATCCAAAACTCGCCTGGAAATCATGAAACTTGGCATGGTGTCATGTCATGGCACTAACATGTTGTGCTAAAAATTGGGCCGATTTGGAAGCTCGTGGTTCTAAGAGGGAACGTGCCACCTTTGAGTGTGAAACAATATACGCTGCCCCCCTTGAGTTTCTTAACAAAGGAAACATAGAGCTACATTAGTGCCCATTATTCTGGGTTCGTTTGTCATTTTTTATAAATTAATTGAGTTTCTGGTCATTTAATGTGCATAAGTCAAATTGGAACTACAAGCACATGCTCTCGTGCACCAAATTTGGTTGAAAAATCACATTTGTGTCCTCGGGTGAATTTCTAGGTCCCATGCAAGAAATGAGAATAAAATTAAAACATCTGGGCATCATGGCTCGACCGAGAACATTGAGAAACTTGGTTTTAAAATTCTTGTAAATCCAAAACACGTCTGAAAATCATGAAACTTGGCATGGATGTCATGTCATGGTACTACCATGTTGTGGTAAAAAAATTGGCCGAATAGGAACATATTTTGGTATAAGCTTCTTGCAAACCGAAGCTTCTCTCAAGAAGGCTCATGGTTCTAAGAGGGAACGTGCCACCTTTGAGTGCGAAACGATATACGTTGCCCTCTTGAGTTTATTTACAAAGGCAACATAGAACTACATGAGTGCCCTGTTAAATTTTGGAATTATTCCGGCTTCGTTTGGCCTTATTTACACATTAATTGAGTTTTTGGTCATTTAATGTGCATAATTCAAATTTGAACTACAAGCACATGCTCCCGTGCACCAAAGTTGGTTGAAAAATCACATTTGTGTCCTCGGGTGAATTTCTACTCCCTCCTTCCATCTATATAGGTCCTAATGCGTTTTTCAGGGCTAACTTTGACCAAACGTTAGAGCAATAATATATGACATGCAACTTACACAAAGCATACCTTCAATTTGTATGTCAAAGGAGCTTCCAATAATATAATTTTCATAGTATACATCTCATGTGCTATTTATCTTGTCAATAGTCAAAGGCTGTCTTGAAAAACACATTAGGCCCTATATAGATGGAAGGAGGGAGTAGGTCCCATGCAAAAAATGAGAATAAAATTCAAACATCTGGGCATCGTGGCTCGGTCGAGAACATTGAGAAACTTGGTTTTAAAATCATGAAACTTGGCATGGTGTCATGTCATGGTAGTACCATGCCGTGGTAAAAAAAATTGGCCGAATAGGAACAAATTTTGGTATAAGCTTCTTGCAAATCGGAGCTTCTCTCAAGAAGGCTCGTGGTTCTGGGAGGGAACGTGTCACCTTTGTGTGCATAATTCAAATTTGAAATACAAGCACATGTTCTAGTGCACCAAAGTTGGTTGAAAAATCACATGTGTGTCCTCGGGTAAATTTCTAGGTTCCATGCAAGAAATGGGAATGAAATTCAAAATTCTAGGCGTCGTGGCTGGGTTGGAAACATTGAGAAACTTAGTTTTTTAATTCCTGTAAATCCAAAACACACATGAAAATAATGAAACTTGGCTTGGTGCCATGACATGGCACCAACATGCTGTGGTAAATTTGCAGTCCGATTTGCGAAGGCGCACACATTAACAATCAACAAAGTCATTTTGGAACAAGTGTTGTCACGTTACCATCGGAAACACAAGTATTATTGAAACCGTGGGCGTTCTACTTACTAGTACCATTTAGGTGCCGCCACGCGTCCCCATTTTTTATTAGCTAGGAGGCGCCGTGCAGGGTAGCTATTTGAGTACGAGAGGCGTGCGATCAGACCCATGCGCATGCTTATCGGGAGGAGAGCCCTTTGAACTCCATCTAATGTCCACCTCTCTCCCAAGGTCTCCATTAATGGCGCCCGAGCCTCTGTTTAATGGCGTGGCTATGTCTCACTCGACTGAGATTTAAGAGAGAAAAAAAATCTGAAAGCACAGATCTTGATGTAAGATCCGACGAACCTATATAGCATCTACTGCGACTTATAGCAAGACTGATGAATATATAAGGACGATTAATTTTTTTATCAAAGAAGGGCTTGCCCCTTTCGATTTTCATTACTGAAAACCACCACAATTCACAAGAACTTTAGCACAACTCCAGCCTAACACGAAGGACTAAAAGCTACCAGATTGAAATCGCAACATCCCAAGAGGCCAACAAAGGCCAAACATCCATGCTAGAACCCAACATTTCACAACCAATGACACAATCCACATCCTAAACCGATTATTACATCAAAAGAAACCAGGAAACTGAAGGAAGCCCAGCAGCAACTAGAAGAACAGCAACGCCAGGGTCGCCACAGCAAGAGTTTTCTTCATTCCAGCCTCACAACATTGATCTTCCACAGAAAGATAAGGACGATTAATTGTCTTACATAATTAGAAAGATAATTTAAAAAGCCACATGCGGCTACGCCCGAAATACACAAGGGCAAAAGAAGAAGGAAGACAAGGATCTGGTTCATTGATCTCTACTTTCTTGATGCGTTGCTGCAGGCCGCGGGAACTAGTCTCCGCAGCGAGCGGCGATGAGCTCTTTCGTGTCCTCAGGACGCTGCTTGAGAACATCCACGGATTCCTCCACCAGCCTTTGGCGCTCGTTGTGGAGCATGTAATTCTTGTCCATAAGTTTCTTGACGATGACGCCGGTCCTCTTCAACAAGGCACTGGTCTCCTCCTGCTGGTCTGCACGTCGGATGATCTTCTCCCTCAGCAGGTCGCGCTCGGCCCGGAGCCTCTCATTGCCCTCCCTTAGTTGCCGGATGACGCCGGTAGCCTGTTCAAACGAGGCTTTCATGTCGTCCTGCAACCTCGCCCAGCCGGAGATCTGATCCATCTGGCTATGGACGATCGCACGCATGCGCCTGTAACAGTTGTCGTCTGCCCGTGAGAAATTTTCCCAGGCCGCCGCAGCGCGGCGGGACATCTCTACTGCATTCATGGCGCGGCGGGACATCTCTGCAGCTTCCGTGGCGCGGTCGGACCAGTCTGCTACATCGACGGCGCGGCGGGACCTCCGTGTTGCTTCAGCGGCGCGACGGGACCTCTGTGCTGCTACTTCCGTGCAACGGGACATGTCGGCTGCTCTTGCAGCAAGGCGGGACATCTCTCGTGCTTCCGCTTCCATGCTCGCCTCTCCCTGGTGGCAATCTCTCGACCTAGAACTCACGTTGGCCATGGCAGACGCAAGGGAAGGATGCTGAATGACTTGTTTGTTTTTGTGGATGAGGAGTTGAGGAGGAATGTACAGTCACCTTGGCATACTAGTATTTATAACCGAGTACTAATACGCTCCTAACTGGGAAACCGTTTAGGTTGTGATCGGTGTGAACAGGTTTGCAATTCAATATAGTGTGGTACTAATACGCTCCTAAGTGGGAAACCATTTAGGTTGTGATCGGTGTGAACAGGTTTGCAATTCAATATAGCATGGAGTAATTTGGAATGTGACGAGACGCAAGCACAAAATTTATTGACGGTTCTAGTTTCGAAGTGCGGCACTATTCCCGGATGGAGTACTTCTTTTTCTACTCCCTCCTTTCCGGTTTTATAGGGCTTATCTCAAAATTTTGGTTTTTCCATTTTATAAGGCTCAATTTGGTTGTTCCCCAACACATGTTCAGATTCCAAGGTGCATTAAATCATTGCATGCAAGTATTAAGAGAAAATTGACCAATGCATGTACTTTATGTGTGCATGCATTGCAATTAATGCACTGATAAACATAATTTTTTGAGAAAAACAAGAGCATTAATTAGGTGCTTTTGCAAACTACAAAAAATATTCCACCACTCACCATCTTGGTGGGTGATATTTTGAATGAAGCCCTATAAACCGGAAAGGAGGGAGTACTGCTGTGTACGTGCAATAACTGGCACCGTCGTATACATATCTTACGGTTAATGGGGCGTTCGACAGGAATAGCCGCGTGGCGAGCTCTAGGCTAGTCTTTTTTTCAAACGCATTAAACCTATCTCTCGGGACTTCTCGCATGCACCATCGTGCCACCCACAAAAACTTGTACTCTGAGTTTAGTAGTACGTTATACAGGAAGAGAAGAGGTGCACGCACGCACTCGTCCTCTCACACACGCGTCGTTTTTTCTCAAAAAGGAGGATGATGTCCCCCGGCCTCTGCATCTGGGAGTCACACACGCATCTGTAGCTACGAATTGTAGTGTTCTCAACCATCCGATTGGCTCTATCATGGATGTACCTATATACTAAAACATGTCTAGATACATCTATATTTTGACAAATGGAAGGCATGCATTGTGGAACGGAGGGAGTGCTTGTCATCAAAATGGATAAAAAGGGACGTATCTAGAACTAAAATACGTCTACATACATCTCCTTTTATCCATTTTGATGACAAGTATTACTTCTTACCCAAAGGAACTTTATATCCAACTAACACAAAATATCCGTTCGACTATTGGAAATTACTGATCTGATGTCGAAGTAATTGCTGCATCGCCACCAAAACCCACCATTTCTTGAGCTAAAGTAGACCAAGGTAATCCCTACATTAGCATATTACTAAGATAAATAGAAGGCACTGTAGAAACATTTAGGACGTGAGCTTGTCAATCTGAATGTGGAGGGACACAAGCGTATCCCCGGCCAGCAGCTTGGGCAGAACTGTCAAGAAGGTCAGCTCCTGCACATCGACGTCGCCGGGATCCTTGCTGCTTGTCACCTCCATTTCCACCTTGACGGCGTCGGTCGTGCCATTGGGCTCCCCCGGCGGGCTGTTCGCCCACAGCTTGGCCACGTAGTGCGGCAGTGGGGACGCCCCCACTCTGATGCAGACGACCGACACGGCGATAGGCGCGCCGATGTTGAGCACATCGCCGACCAAGAAAAACGCGTAGCGGTCCTCCTCCGTGAACAGCAAGAGCCGTGGCTCCGACAGTGGCACTTGCAGCTGGAGCACCTTGTCGTACTGGATCATGTGCACGGGCATGGGATGCGCGGTGCTGATGTGGTGGTAGAGCGCCGGTGGTGGGCCTTCGTAGCCGCAGACGGGCACGGGGCATTTGTAGGGCGCGAGCGGACACATGCTCTGGTGATCGGCGAGCTTGTGGTAAGTGACGTTGAGCCCACAGCCTTCGTGCGGGCACTCCACCCTCACCGATGAAAGGACGAAGTCCACCGCCGTGTTCCGCACGTCGAAGCCACCGCCGCGCTCGCACTTCTGGCACTGTCGCTGGTTCCCGGGGCGCTCGACGCGGCAGTCCGCGTAGGCCAGGTGCCCTCCCTTGCACTGCAGAAATTAATCGAACAGCACATCAATCAAGAAAGATGTACCTTGCTCAATCAGCCGAACAGACGAGGTGTATTCGAACCTCATACATTGGAGGCGTCAAGGGGCGGAGGCACAAGGGGCAGTGGAGCACGGTGAGGTCCATCAAGACCTTAGAGAGCTCCATCATCGGGTCCTGTTCGGTCTGCATGATCTCGCCCTCCTCGTGCACAACCATCTCTCGACTTGGGCCGGGGTATTACAAAGCTTTACTGTCACATATTTTATACTACTTCAAGGTGCATTAAATCAACACATGCAAGTATCAAAAGGAGAGTCACGGAATGCATGCATGCGTTGTAATTCATGCATTGGTAAACGCAAATTATTGAAATATATCGAGTGCAGTGCTTTGATGTGTCGCGTCAACTCGTACATCAACGAGAAGTTTGATTATCCTCTCCCTCACGGACTTAACTACACCTGCATTTGGCTGTATGATAGGTTGGCCACACACCTGTCGGGCCCACCTGTCATACACGCAAAGGCAGGAGCATCCCTCCCTCGCCCATGAGCGTGGTGGGTGGCAAGACTAGGAGAAGCTTTCGCTACACGCTCTCCCTACCGCACGCGGTGGACATGCAGCAGTTCAATCGGTGTCAGATGGCCAGAAGCGTACTGTAGTACTCCTCCAGTGCAGTAGTTCATGACTATAGATGCATTTTATGTGTAGATTCACTCATTTTTCTCCATATGTGGTCCATAGTGAAATCTCTCCAAAGACTTATATTTAGGAACGGAGGGAGTAGTATAGTACTAGTATATACCGCATCATTCTTTGCTCCTTCTTACTACTCCGACATGTGGGAGAGCCAGCATCCAGGTCGACGTGTCATGCACCAGATTAGAGCGCGGAACGGAAGGGGGCATCACCCCGGTCGGAGCGCCAGTAATTCATGACTATGGTGAGTGGTCATATCACAAGTCTTTCCAGCAGTAACTGATGTCTACTACACAACCTTCTTCTTGTAGACGTTGTTGGTCCTCCAAGTGCAGAGGTTTGTAGGACAGTAGCAAATTTCCCTCAAGTGGATGACCTAAGGTTTATCAATCCATAGGAGGCGTAGAATGAAGATGGTCTCTCTCAAGCAACCCTGCAACCAAGTAACAAAGAGTCTCTTGTGTCCCCAACACACCCAATACAATGGTAAATTGTATAGGTGCACTAGTTCGGCGAAGAGATAGTGATACAAGTGGTATATGGATGGTAGATAAAGGTATTTGTAATCTGAAATTATAAAAACAGCAAGGTAACTAATGATAAAAGTGAGCGTAAACGGTATTGCAATGATAGTAAACAAGGCCTAGGGTTCATACTTTCGCTAGTGCAGGTTCCCTCAACAATAATAACATAATTGGATCACATAACTATCCCTCAACATGCAACAAAGAGTCACTCCAAAGTCACTAATAGCGGACAACAAACGAAGAGATTATGGTAGGGTACTAAACCACCTCAAAGTTATTCTTTCCAATCAATCCGTTGGGCTATTCCTATAAGTGTCACAAACAGCCCTAGAGTTCGTACTAGAATAACACCTTAAGACACAAATCAACCAAAACCCTAATGTCACCTAGATACTCCAATGTCACCTCAAGTATCCGTGGGTATGATTATACGATATGCATCACACAATCTCATATTCATCTATTCAACCAACACATAGAACCTCAAAGAGTGCCCCAAAGTTTCTACCGGAGAATCACGACGAAAACATGTGCCAACCCCTATGCATAGGTTCATGGGCGGAACCCACAAGTTCATCACCAAAACATACATCAAGTGAATCACGTGATATCCCATTGTCACCACAGATATGCATGGCAAGATATACATAAAGTGTTCTCAAATCTTTAAAGACTCAATCCGATAAGATTACTTCAAAGGGGAAACTCAATCCATTACAAGAGAGTAGAGGTGGGAGAAAACATCATAAGATCCAACTATAATAGCAAAGCTCGTGATACATCAAGATCGTGCCAAATCAAGAACACGAGGGAGAGAGAGAGAGAGAGATCAAACTCATAGCTACTGGTACATACCCTCAGCCCTGAGCGAGAACTACTCCCTCCTCTTCATGGAGAGTACCAGGATGATGAAGATGGCCACCGGAGAGGGATTACCCCATCCGGCAGGGTGCCGGAACGGGTCTAGATTGGCTTTCGATGGCTAAGGTGGCTTCTGGCGGCGGAACTCCTGATCTATTGTTCTCCTGGATGTTTTTAGGGTATATGGAGATATATAGGCGGAAGAAGTACGTCAGGGGAGCCACGAGGGGCCCACGAGGGTGGAAGGCGCGCCTTAGGGGGGTGGGCGCGCCCCCCTACCTCGTGGCCTCCTCGAAGCTTCCCTTACGTGGACTCCAAGTCGCACAGGTTGCTTTCCTTCCAAAAATAAGTTCCGTGAAGTTTCAGGTCAATTGGACTCCGTTTGATTTTCCTTTTCCGCGATACTCTAAAACAAGGTAAAAACAGAAACTGGCACTGGGCTCTGGGTTAATAGGTTAGTCCCAAAAATCATATAAAATAGCATATAAGTGCATATAAAACATCCAAGGTTGATAATATAATAGCATGGAACAATCAAAAATTATAGATACGTTGGAGACGTATCAGCATCCCCAAGCTTAATTCATGCTCGTCCTCGAGTAGGTAAATGATAAAAATAGAATTTTTGATGTGGAATGCTACCTAACATATTTATGCATGTAATTATCTTTATTGTGGCAAGAATATTCAGATCCATAAGATACAAGACAAAAGTTCAATATTGACATAAAAATAATAATACTTCAAGCATACTAACTAAGCAATCATGTCTTCTCAAAATAGCATGGCTAAAGAAAGCTATCCGTACAAAATCATATAGTCTGCCTATGCTCCATCTTCACCACACAAAATATTTTAATCATGCACAACCCCGATGACAAGCCAAGCAATTGTTTCATACTTTTGATGTTCTCGAACTTTTTCAATCATCACACAATATATGAGCGTGAGCCATGGACATAGCACTATAGGTGGAATGGAATGGTGGTTGTGGAGAAGACAAAAAGGAGAAGATAGTCTCACATCAACTAGGCGTATCAACGGGCTATGGAGATGCCCATCAATAGATATCAATGTGAGTGAGTAGGGATTGCCATGCAACGGATGCACTAGAGCTATAAATGTATGGAAGCTCAACAAAAGAAACTAGTGGGTGTGCATCCAACTCGCTTGCTCACGAAGACCTAGGGCATTTTGAGGAAGCCCATCATTGGAATATACAAGCCAAGTTCTATAATGAAAGATTCCCACTAGTATATGAAAGTGACAACATAGGAGACTCTCTATCATGAAGATCATGGTGCTACTTTGAAGCACAAGTGTGGTAAAAGGATAGTAGCATTGTCCCTTCTCTCTTTTTCTCTCATTTATTATTATTATTATTATTATTATTATTATTATTTTATCTGGGCCTTCTCTTTTTTTATGGCCTCTTTTTTTATTTGGGCTTCTTTGGCCTCTCTTTTTTCCGTCCAGAGTCTCATCCCGACTTGTGGGGGAACCATAGTCTCCATCATACTTTCCTCACTGGTACAATGCTCTAATAATGATGATCATCACACTTTTATTTTCTTACAACTCAAGAATTACAACTCGATACTTAGGACAAGATATGACTCTATATGAATGCCTCCGGCGGTGTACCGGGTCGTGCAATGACTCATGAGTGACATGTATGGAAGAATTATGAATGGTGGCTTCGCCACAAATACGATGTCAACTACATGATCATGCAAAGCAATATGACAATGATGAAGCATGTCATAGTAAACGGAACAGTGGAAAGTTGCATGGCAATATATCTTAGAATGGCTATGGAAATGCCATAATAGGTAGGTATGGTGGCCATTTTGAGGAAGGTATATGGTGAGTTTGAGGTACCGGCGAAAGTTGCGCGATACTAGAGAGGCTAGCAATGGTGGAAGGGTGAGAGTGTGTATAATCCATGGACTCATCATTAGTCATAAAGAACTCACATACTTATTGCAAAAACCTATTAGTTTTCAATGGAAAGTATTACGCGCATGCTCCTAGGGGGATAGATTGGTAGGAAAATACCATCGCTCGTCCCCGACCGCCACTCATAAGGAAGACAATCAATAAATAAATCATGCTCCAACTTCATCACATAACGGTTCACCATACGTGGATGCTACGGGAATCACAAACTTTAACACAAGTATCTCTCAAATCCACAACTACTCAACTAGCATGAATCTAATATCACCATCTCCATATCTCAAAACAATTATCAAGTATCAAACTTCTCTTAGTATTCAATGCACTTCATATGAAAGTTTTTATTATATCCCTCTTGGATGCCCATCATATTAGGACTAAATTAATAACCAAAGCACATTACCATGCTATTATAAAAGACTATCAAAATAATATAAGTGAAGTATGAGACATCATCTATTTCTACAAAAATAAAACCACCACCGTGCTCTAAAAAGATATAAGTGAAGCACTAGAGCAACAACGAACTACTCCGGAAGATATAAGTGAAGATCAATGAGTAGTCGAATAATTACGCAACTATATGAAGACTATCTAAAATTTTATAATTTAAGATCTTGGTATTTTATTCAAACGGCAAGCAAAACATAATGAAATAAAATGACGCTCCAAGCAAAACACATATCATGTGGCGAATAAAAATATAGCTTCAAGTAAAGTTACCGATGAATGAAGACGAAAGAGGGGATGCCTTCCGGGGCATCCCCAAGCTTAGATTTTTGGTTGTCCTTGAATATTACCTTGTGGGTGCCTTGGGCATCCCCAAGCTTAGGCTATTGTCACTCCTTATTCCATAGTCCATCGAATCTTTACCCAAAACTTGAAAACTTCACAACACAAAACTTAACAGAAAACTCGTAAGCTCCGTTAGTATTAGAAAATAAATCACCACTTAGGTACTATTGTGAACTCATTCTAAATTCATATTAGTGTAATATCTACTTTATTCCAACTTATCTATGGTTCATACCCTCCGATACTAATCATAGATTCATCAAAATAAGCAAACAACACATCGAAAACAGAATATGTCAAAAACAGAACAGTCCGTAGTAATCTGGATCAAACGTATACTTATGGAACTCATAAAATTCTCAAATAAATTGCTGAGCCTGAGAAATTTATATTTTAACCATATGCAAAAAGAATTAACTAAATATCACTCTCCAAATAAAAATGGCAGCAATTCTCGTGAGCGCTAAAGTTTCTGTTTTTTTACAGCATGATCGCAAAGACTTCCCCAAGTCTTCCCAAAGGTTCTACTTGGCCCAAGCACTAATTAAAAGCATAAAACCACATGTAAACAGAGGATAGATGAATTATTTATTACTAAACAGGAACAAAAAGCAAGGAACAAAAATAAAGTTGGGTTGTCTCCCAACAAGCGCTATCGTTTAATGCCCCTAGCTAGGCATGATGATTTCAATGATGCTCACATAAAAGATAAGAATTGAAACATAAAGAGAGCATCATGAAGAATATGACTAGCACATTTAAGCCTAACCCACTTCCTATGCATAGGGGTTTTGTGAGCAAACAACTTGTGGGAACAAGAATCAACTTGCATCGGAAGGTAAAAGAAGCATAACTTCAAAACTTTAAGCACATAGAGAGGAAACTTGATATTATTGCAATTCCTACAAGCATATATTCCTCCCTCATAATAATTTTCAGTAGCATCATGAATGAATTCAACAATATAACCAGCACCTAAAGCATTCTTTTCATGATCTACTAGCATAGAAATTTTATTACTCTCCACATAAGCAAAATTCTTCTCACGAATAATAGTGGGAGCAAACTCAACAAAATAATTATCATGTGATTGAAAATTAAGATCAAGATGACAAGTTTCATGGTTATCATTATTCTTTAAATCATATGTGTCATCACAATAATCATCATTGTTAGGAGGCATGCTTTCATCATAATAAATTTGCTCATCAAAACTTGGGGGACAAAAAATATCATCTTCATCAAACATAGCTTCCCCAAGCTTGTGGCTTTGCATATCATTAGCATCATGGATATTCAAGGAATTCGTACTAACAACATTGCAACCATGCTCATCATTCAAATATTTAGTGCCAAACATTTTAATGCATTCTTCTTCTAACACTTGAGCACAATTATCCTTTCCATCATACTCACGAAAGATATATAAAAAAGGTGAAGCATATGAGACAAACTCAATTCCATTTTTTATAGTTTTCTTTTATAAACTAAACTAGTGATAAAACAAGAAACTAAAAGACTCGATTGCAATATCTAAATATATAACTTCAAACACTCACCTTCTCGGCAACGGCGCCAGAAAAGAGCTTGATGTCTACTACACAACCTTCTTCTTGTAGACGTTGTTGGGCCTCCAAGTGCAGAGGTTTGTAGGACAGTAGCAAATTTCCCTTAAGTGGATGACCTAAGGTTTATCAATCCGTAGGAGGCGTGGGATGAAGATGGTCTCTCTCAAGCAACCCTGCAACTAAATAACAAAGAGTCTCTTGTGTCCCCAACACACCCAATACAATGGTAAATTGTATAGGTGCACTAGTTCGGCGAAGAGATAGTGATACAAGTGGTATATGGATGGTAGATAAAGGTATTTGTAATCTGAAAATATAAAAACAGCAAGGTAACTAATGATAAAAGTGAGCGTAAACGGTACTGCAATGATAGTAAACAAGGCCTAGGGTTCATACTTTCGCTAGTGCAAGTTCCATCAACAATAATAACATAATTGGATCACATAACTATCCCTCAACATGCAACAAAGAGTAACTCCAAAGTCACTAATAGCGGACAACAAACGAAGAGATTATGGTAGGGTATGAAACCACCTCAAAGTTATTCTTTCCAATCAATCCGTTGGGCTATTCCTATAAGTGTCACAAACAGCCCTAGAGTTCGTATTAGAATAACACCTTAAGACACAAATCAACCAAAACCCTAATGTCACCTAGATACTCCAATGTCACCTCAAGTATCCGTGGGTATGATTATACAATATGCATCACACAATCTCAGATTCATCTATTCAACCAACACATAGAACCTCAAAGAGTGCCCCAAAGTTTCTACCGAAGAATCACGACGAAAATGTGTGCCAACCCCTATGCATAGGTTCATGGGCGGAACCCGCAAGTTGATCACCAAAACATACATCAAGTGAATCACGTGATATCCCATTGTCACCACAGATATGCACGGCAAGACATACATCAAGTGTTCTCAAATCTTTAAAGACTCAATCCGATAAGATAACTTCAAAGGGGAAACTCACTCCATTACAAGAGAGTAGAGGTGGGAGAAAACATCATAAGATCCAACTATAATAGCAAAGCTCATGATACATCAAGATCGTGCCAAATCAAGAACACGAGGGAGATAAAGAGAGAGAGAGAGAGATCAAACTCATAGCTACTGGTACATACCCTCAGCCCCGAGCGAGAACTACTCCCTCCTCGTCATGGAGAGCACCAGGATGATGAAGATGGCCACCGGAGAGGGATTGCCCCATCCAGCAGGGTGCCGGAACGGGTCTATATTGGCTTTCGATGGCTAAGGTAGCTTCTGGCGGCGGAACTCCTGATCTATTGTGCTCCTGGATGTTTTTAGGGTATATGGAGATATATAGGTGGAAGAAGTACGTCAGGGGAGCCACGAGGGGCCCACGAGGGTGGAGGGCGCGCCTTAGGGGGGTGGGCGCGTCCCCCTACCTCGTGGCCTCCTTGAAGCTTCCCTTACATGGACTCCAAGTCTCACAGGTTGCTTTCCTTCCAAAAATAAGTTCCGTGAAGTTTCAGGTCAATTGGACTCCGTTTGATTTTCCTTTTCCGCGATACTCTAAAACAAGGTAAAAACAGAAACTGGCACTGGGCTCTGGGTTAATAGGTTAGTCCCAAAAATCATATAAAATAGCATATAAGTGCATATAAAACATCCAAGGTTGATAATATAATAGCATGGAACAATAAAAAATTATAGATACGTTGGAGACGTATCAGCATCCCCAAGCTTAATTGTATGCTTATTCGCCTGTGGGGTTGTTCAATGAATGGAGGGGCGGGGAGCACAAGTGAACAATAATGTAGTACTACTAGTAGTAAGTAGGAGTCGTACAGTAGTCACCTTAAATAGAGAGTTTCTTTTCTTTAATGCCACGTACACAAATTAAAACGCTTGTTGTGGAGAGAAAAAAGATAATCACTCCACTATATATGGACGCAGGGGCCTGAGCGCTTGCTTTACTAGGGTTGCTCTCTTCATTCTCTCATCCTTTCCAGATATAAACAAGACAGCGGTAGCGACATTTCCTCTCTGCTCATCGCTGGTCACAGATTCGGCCGGATCCCTTCGACTGGTGTGTGTAGAGAACTAAAAGGTGCATCGTTCACGCGTTCATCGCCGCCGAGGGAGGAAACCCACAGCTGCCAGAGGGGCCCGATCCTCTGCCCGTGCCGTTCTCTCCGACACGACGCCGGCTCGGGAGGTCCTCCGATCCTTCTTCCTCCCTGCCGTATTGTCCGCAGATCCGACCTACCGCCGCCGACATCCCGGCGACCCTCAGGTATAAGTTCTTCGAAAGCGGCCTTGCTCTACTACCCCAGCTCCCCACGTGTCTGCATGTGCATCTTTTTCTACTCCCATCAGCTCTTCCAAAGCCACCTAAATTTTTAGTATTATTAGAGGTAAAGCTACTTCATGCATTCGAATCTAGGGCTTTGTTCAAACAACAAAGAAAGGGGGGAAAGTTGTAGCATGAATCTAGGACTTGATTCAAAGAGGAAATAATATGGTGAAAGTAGTAGAGACCGGATACCCAACCGGTCTCTTGGTTGAAAAGGGAAATAATGGGAAAACGCAGTACAAACTGGATAAAGGAACAGATCTATTATTGGTTAAAAAGGGATATAAAGTGGCGGTTGGTGGACAAGTCAACAGAGTATGTCCAGGATTAGATTTGCTGCCATCACATAGTAAAAGGTCTCCAGGATTAGATTTGCTGCCCTCTAGTAAAAGGTCTCAGGATTAGATTTGCTGCTCGCACATAGTAAAAGGTCTCAGGGTTAGATTTGCTGCCCTCACATAGTAAAAGGTCTCCAGGATTAGATTTGCTGCCCTCACATAGTAAAAGGTCTCCAGGATTAGATTTTCTGCCCTCACATAGTACAAGGTCTCCAGGATTAGGTTTGCTGCCCTCTCATAGCATGAACAAACTCGGCATCACCACTTTATGCCTCCTTGTAGGTACATTGTGCTGATGCGTCCACTGTCGCATGTCCTTATACCAACCTT
This sequence comes from Triticum aestivum, assembly GCF_018294505.1. Taxonomy (NCBI): domain Eukaryota; kingdom Viridiplantae; phylum Streptophyta; class Magnoliopsida; order Poales; family Poaceae; genus Triticum; species Triticum aestivum. Next base: position 144,239,182 of record NC_057803.1, on the reverse strand, counting down.
TTGTTGTTGTTAATGTAAGGGTGCATGTAAAATGAAGTGATCACACTGTTACCTTAGGGACATGTCTAACCAGTGTTATTGTTAATCTAATGCCTCCAGTGATAAGATGCAAATGGCACTCCTGCTATTTTCCCCAGTATGATAAGTAATTTGCTCCTTTACGCTGCTGAGTGTCCTGGTGTCCCCACAGTCCCATGCCCTTAAACCAACTCTTTAGTTGTTGTTGATTTACTGTGTCTGGTAAACAAGCAATGCCACCATTAAAGTAATCCCATATTTGAGGAATCTCATTGTTGATCGTAATGCTTCTGGTAACATGAAGCATTGCTGACGCTTTAAAATTTCTATTGTCCTTGCGTGATTGCCATGAACATAATTAAGATGCTTCTTTTCATTTTGTAGATGTTTCGTATGTTCTTATTGACCAGCAACTGTTTACTTTCTATCTTTTTGTGCAGATAGGGATATCCATTTCACCTTGTTGCTATTGTGACCTTTTGGTGAACTGCACAAAACACTTTTTTTGGAATGTGTGTCTTGTGCAGTTCAACTAAAATGTCACGTGGGCCACATCTCTCAATTTTGGTGGAACTGCACAAAATGGTGATTGGAGTTTCCAAAATCTCTGTCAAGTTCTACTGGTAATCTCGTGCAACATTTTATTAGCCTTTGCAAGATGGAGTCGTCACTGTCACCACAATGGCTCTTTATTTTAGTGGAACTGCACAAAAGGATAAGAAAATTATAGTTGCACCTTACATGAGTTGGACAGCCAACCTTAATGTTCCTTAATTTTAGTGCAACTACTAAAGAAGAACCTGCCAACTCACAAGAGCAAGTATTTCTTGCTAGCTGAATAATGCAATCTTTGCTTCATTTCAGGTGAACTGCAGAAAAAGGCGCATGAATTGAATCATGGAACTCCAGGCAGACCTCATCCAAGTAGAGCTGGAGGTTGAGTTGAAGGAAGCCGCTATTAAAGCGAAATCATGCTCTCCTGTCTCCTTGTTTGTGTTGTGCAAACATGAATACTCAACTACATATGTTGTGACGGTCAAGAGCATTCGCCAAGTTCTTCGATTGTATGACATGGCTAGCCAAGATGGATTTAATCCCGATATTCACTTTATCAAAAGGCTCTAATGGGTTGGTTCTGAATCTTGCAAGCTGGGAATCAGTGAGATGTGTAGGCATCTTTGTTGTACTTATTATTTGAATCTTATTTGTTGGTTCTGAATCTTGCAAGCTGGGAATCATGAGATTTGTAGGCATCGTTGTTGTACTTATTATTTGGATCTTATTTGTTGGTTCTGAATCTTGCAAGCTGGAAATCAATGAGATGTGTAGGCATCTTTGTTGTACTTATTATTTGGCTCTTATTTGTTGGTTCTGAATCTTGCAAGCTGGGAAACACGGCATGATGATGTAGAGGACAACAACCATAACAAATAGTTCAAACTTGCTAGTATTATCTTTGTGAAAGTGCGACAAATGTGCTGATCGTGTGCGTCCTGAGAATAATAATTCTAATTGTTGTGCATGTTGATCCTGCGGCACTGATAGAACGAGCGAATGCATTGCTTGTTTTAAGTATAAATTTCTATTAAAGCTAATTAAATTTAAGTAAAGTGACCACTAACTCATGTTATTACAGTACCAATACAGACCCGCTCGTGAACCGACGTGTGGCCGAGGGTGCATCTTCTGTCGGGCGTGCAGCGAACGAGGGAGGGGTAGTAATTGTTGTCGCCTATACACACTCAGCTTACTATTGAGTCCAGTTCCCCAAGAGCTGAAAAACGAACTGCTGCCGCCACCTACACACTCGTTCACTCGAAGAGACTCCAATGGCGATCCGAGGGGTGAGCCTGCTGGATATGGACTTCAGCAAGGAGTTCCCCTTTGAGTTCGCCGTTCAGTCCTATGGCTGCACCAAGTTGAATGTGATGTACACCAACGATATGGACTCGGTGAAGCTCTACCTCGCCTCAGTCCTATGGCTGCACCAGGTTCTGGAGCATTCGCCCATTTCATCGGCAGCGCCGACTGCGCCTTCGCTACTGTGGAGAGAAGGAAAAACGCGACGATTCGGCCATCTGGTGCAACAAGCTTGTCGACATCCAGAAGCAATACAAGATCATCAGCAACGGGCAGGAGAAGGACTCCGTGGTTGACCTCGCTGAGACCATCATCGACCCCTGATACGCCAACATGAAAGAAGACGACTTGAACACGTGGGAGGTACCTATGAATCTAGCCTACATAACCTACGCAGCCAAGGACGCATACGCATGCTACAACATGTACATGTATATCTTGGACATGAGGGCGTGTTTGCTTCTCGTAACCGACGAGTACACGGACAGCCGCAGCGTCATGATCAAGCATGCCAGGAAGGTCTAGATGTTGTACTTTATCTGTTTATAAGCACCTTTATCATCTGAGTGTTTCATGCATTAGCCTATGTGTTGTAATTATCTGTTTTGTCCGAAATATTTCTTTCAAGAACCCATTAACTGGATTGCATTTTTAGTGGCTATTTGCTTATGTATGTAAACTAGTTCACTTGTCCATAAAAAAAACTAGTTCACTCGGCTGTCGTGCTTTGAATCTCCTTCCTCCCAACATATTCCCCTCCTCAGGAGGACCCAGCAGGTCTCTGAATTTTCTCCCACTTTCTTTTTCGATGTAAACTGAGTTTTCTCCCAGTACTTTCCCCTAGAACCAACTCAAATGTCCCACATCTAGCCTAAAAAATAATAATACCCCACATACTATTAACTCATCAAATTAAAATGATATTTTATTTTGTAAGTTGAAAGTTCTTACAAAATAATAATAATAATTGTTTATATATAACTTGGCAAGTTAACTCCTAGTGATTGCGTACATAAGCTTGCAAAGATTTTACTGACGTGCAATCATGTGTTTATGTATTTATAATATTTCTCCGTCTAGCCCAACATGATATTTTCACCCAGCCCAGCAAGTCCACGGATTTCGAGAAAAATGCAAATGGGATTTAAACGGGCTGCATAGATGCTACATCATTGTTTCACCCAGCCCACCAAATGGACTAAAAAAGCAAATGGACTGGCTGACATGTGGGCCAGTAGGTCCAAGCCTAAGAAGGCGTTGGATTTACATCCAACGACGGGCATTCTTCTTCAATCTCTCGTCTTCTTCCCCCAGTGCTGCCGGAACCGCCTGCTCCAGCCTTCGGCGTCCAGCGGTGTTGTTTTGCGCTCCTCAGCGAAACGCTACCCCGCCGACGGCCAGGCCATCCCTCCACTCCGCACCTCCTGTTATTCTCTGCCGAGTGTAGGCCCACCCCGCACCTGAACCAGTCAAGTTTCCCACTCCTCCCCGTCTACGACTCCACTGCCGCGTCTTCCCCATCTCCGGGTCGTTCCAGTTCGGGGCCTCGCCGTCGTCCACCGCCTCGGTGCGCTCGGCGCGGCGTGGTCAACATACGAGAGTCATCGGAAGAGGACTGTATGTGGAGAGCCTGACGGCTAGGACCCACTAGGTCCATGGTCGCACGCAAGGAAAGTTCCTCCTTAGTACGGACTGTACGTGCACTGTATGTGGGAAGGGCTTCTGTATTTTGCAAAAAAAACGTTCCCCCCGCTGACAAGTTGGACCCACCAGCTATATCTTCGCACGCAAGGAAGTGCCTCTTTATTACGCACCAAAAAATGAATACCCCCTGCTAGCTGGGACCCACCATAGTGGGTGGCTGACTTGTGGGCCTACTAAGTTGACAAGGATGGAGGGCTTTGTCAACTTAGTCAATATGAACGATTCTAGCTCCAGTGACCGTATGATGTCCATCAAATGGCCATAGTGCTTCTTCAACCTCTGGTCTTCTTGCTCCAGCCGCCCAAAGCAGCGCCGGTCGTGTCGCGTGCTCCTGCCTCTTGTGGCCGGCTGTGATGCCGCGGAGGCCTCACCGGCCCCTACTACTCCCACCGCTGGCCCAGGGTATCCCTCTACTCACCCACACCCCCTGTTATTGTACTGCGATGACAACCTCACGCCGCAGCCAAACCAGTGAACCCTCATACTCCTCCTCGCGTGGGCATCCACTGTCGCGTCTTCCCCGGCTCTGTGTCGTCCCCTTCCTAGGCCTCGCCGTCGTCCACCGCCTTGGTGCTCTCGGTGCGGCGTGGTCAATGTGGTCAACGACTGACTTCCATCGGAAGAGTAATGTATGTGGAGAGGCTGGCAGCTGGGTCCACGGCCACAGCCCAGTTTTTTTGTGATTTGCCAAGTCGCTTTGTCAGGCCTGTTGGGCTGCAAATCTTTCAAGACGAGGAGAGCTTCATTCAGCTGGCCGAGAAAATGGCCTATCAGTAATGAGAAATGGGTTGTACATTTTTAAAACACATAAAGCCGACAATTAGTTTAAAATATCTTTTTTCATTTCAAGATTTTAAATTACATTAATTTTTATGCATGGAGAATTTGTTGGATTTTATATTGATATACATTTATTTTTAAAATCAGTTTGAATGTGAGTCGAAATTTCGGGATTAAAAACAGTTTGGACCGCATCGAAATATGCAAAATTTTGTATAATTTTTTAACCGTGGCCACAATATGGGCTGTAATGCTAACAAAAAGAATATGGGCTCCAAAAAAACCTTAAGAATTAGCAAATGGGCTGCAAATTATTAGAAATAATGGCATATGGGTTGTATGCTGTTTTCCACAGATTTGAGGCTTTCCTAAAAAAAGGTTGATGCACAAGCATTACTGTTGGATGTCCATCGAACGACCGCGGTGCTTCTTCAATCTTTGCTCTTCCTCATCCAGCCGCTCAAACAAGCACCGACGGGACTGCCTGCTCCCTCCTCCCCACGCCCGGCTGTGCTACCGCGCAGGCCTCACCGCCCCATCGTACTCCCATCGCTGGCCTAGCCATCCCTCTACTCACCCACACCTGCCGTTATTCTCTGGCGACGGTAGACGAACCAGTAAACCCGCGTACAGTCGTACTGCCCTCCGTGTGGGAAACAACTGCCGAGTCTTCCCTGCCTCCGTTTCGTTCCCTTCCTAGGCCTCACCGTCGTCCACCGCCCTGGTGCTCTCGGCGCGGCCTGGTCAACATGGTCAATGACCGACATGCATCTGAAGTGGACTGTACGTGGAGAGGCCGACAGCTGGGTCCACGGCCACACGCAAGGAAATGCCTCCTTATTACGTGCAAAATAATGATTCCTCCACCTGACATCAGGGACCCATCGAAAGGGCCTCTGTATTTCATGAAAAAAACATTACCGCCGCTGACAGCTCGGACCCACCAGCTATATCTTCACACGCAAGGAAGTGCATCCTTATTACGCACAAAACAAATGAATACTCCCCCTGTTAGCTGGGACCCAGTATAGTGGTAGGCTGACTTGTGGGCCTACTAAGTTGACGGGGATGGAGGGCTTTGTCAACTTAGTCAATATGCACGATTCTAGCTCCAGTGACCGTACGATGTCCATCCAACGGCCGTAGTGCTTCTTTAACCTCTGGTCTTCTTGCTCCAGCCGCCCAAACCAGTGCTAGTCGTGCCTCGTGCTCCTGCCTCCCGTGGCCGGCTGCGATGCGGTGGAGGCCTCACCGCCCCCTACTACTCCCACCGCTGGCCAGGCCATCCCTCTACTCACCCACACCCCTTGTTATTCTGTGGTGACGGCAGCCTCACACCGCAGCGAACCACTGAACCCTCGTAATCCTCTACGCGTGGGCATCCACTGTCGCGTCTTCCCCGGCTCCACGTCGTCCCCTTCCTAGGCCTCGTCGTCGTCCACCACCCTGGTGCTCTCGGCGCGGCGTGGTCAACGTGGTCAAGGAACGGCTTCCATCGGACGTGGACTGTACGTGGAGAGGCTAACAGCTGGGTCCACGGCAGCAGCAAGGAAGTGCCTCCTTATTACGTGCAAAATAATTATTCCTCCACCTGACAGCGGGGACCCACCAGATGGGCCACCATATTTCGCAAAAAAAAACAATTGCCCCTGACTGCTGGGACCCACCAGCTACATCTTCGCACGCAAGGAAGTGTGTCTGGGCAAAAAAATGATTCGCCCCCGTGACTGCTGGGACCCACCAGCTACATCTTCACAGGCAAGGAAGTGCCTGACAGTCGGGACCCACCTGGTCGAAGCGTACGTAGCGTTGTCATTCTGGTCACGACCGTGTACGTACATATATACTGGTGGATGTAGAGGCGCGCACGTGTCATAGTAGAGGCGCGTACATGTCATAGTAGAGGCATGCACGTAGAATGTACATGTATGTACAGCGGCCAGGGTGCAAGAAAGAAAATACGGCCATGTATGTGTACATATGGGCGGGGTCTCGAACACCTACTCGCGCATACGTACGGCCAGGGCTCGTGTACATGGCTGGGTCGGAACGGAGAAACAGCGTCGTCGTTGTGTACATGGGGAGGCAACGGAATGCGTCGTGTTCATGGGGAGGCAACAGAATGCGTCGTGTTCATCGGGAGGCAACGAAACGTGTGGGAGCCAACCGGCTGGGTCGGAACAGAATGCGTGGTCATGTTCATCGGGAGGGCTTGGACGGAACAGGTGATGGAAACAAGGCCTGGCGTACCGCACAACGGACGAAACGGACCTCCTATGTTCGGAACGGGGTCCTGTTGATCGGGATGGGTCTGGCGTACCGCAAAACGGAGGAAACGGACCTCCTACAGTCGAAACGGGGGTCCTGTTGATCGGGAGGGGTGTGGCGTACCGCAAAACGGACGAAACGGACCTCCTACGGTCGAAACGGGGGTCCTGTTGATCGGGAGGGGTGTGGCATACCGCAAAACGGATGAAACGGACCTCCTACGGTCGAAATAGGGGTCCAGTTCATCGGGAGGGGTGTGGCATACCGCAAAACGGGACTCCACGGGATACTGTTCATCTCCACCGTCGACCTCCTCCAGCCTCCACGGGCTACCATCGACCTCCTCCAGCCTCCACGGGCTCCTGTTCATCTAGCCTCCACCACGCGCTACTCCACCGGGTACTGTTCAACCACACCTCCACGGGCACCCCTCCACCATCTACTGTTCATCCAGCCCTCCACACCACGGGGTCTTGTTCAACCACCCCTCCACGGGCACCCCTCCACCGTCTACTGTTCATCCAGCCCTCCACCACATCACGGGGTCCTGTTCATCCAACCCCCCCCCCCCGCAACGCTCACTGTATATCCCAGAGGCAGTATCGATCGGCTTCAGTTAGCATCAGTAGCGAAGGAATCGCTCAATCGGGTTCAGTTAACAGCCATCGATCGGTCGCTCGGGTTCAGTTAGAGCCCAACGCCTCGCTCGGGTTCAGTTAGAGCCAACGCCTCACACACACGCGCGTACGTGTACGAGAGAAACGCGCATCGCTCGGCCCCCGACCTCCCACCGTAACCGGGAACTCGCCGAAATTTTCCTCGCCCTCACTTCTACCACGGTTTTTTCGTCATGGACGGCCCAAAGAATGTCATACAGCTGCGTCTCCGGCCCGCCCAGGACGAAAAGCCCATTTTCTGTCATGATTTTTTGTCATAGAAGTAGGAGCCCACCACATCTATGATGATACCGGGTTTTGTCATAATTATCGTCTTAGAAGTGTCATATGTATGACAGAAAAAAATTCGTTCGGCCCAAAATGTCACTGATGTGTCTTTTTTTGTAGTGATAGAGGGGGGCATCATGTCCATTGGTGCCTCTCCGATGATGCGTGAGTAGTTCTTTGTAGACCTTTGGGTCCGTAGTTAGTAGCTAGATGGCTTCTCTCTCTCGTTTGATTCTCAATACAATGGTCTCTTGGAGATCCATATGATGTAATTCTTTAGCTGTGTGTTTGTTGGGAACCGTTGAACTTTGAGTTTATGATCGGATCTATCTTTTTATACATGAAAGTTATTTGAGTCTTCTTTGATCTCTTATATGCATGATTGCTTATAGCCTTGTATTTCTTCTCCGATATTTGGGTTTTGTTTGGCCAACTTGATCTATTTATCTTACAATGGGAAGAGGTGCTTTGTGATGGGTTCGATCTTACGGTGCTTGATCCCACTGACAGAAGGGGAACCGACACGTATGTATTGTTGCTATTAAGGATAAGAAGATGGGGTCTATTTCTACATAAATAGATCTTGTCTACATCATGTCATCGTTCTTATTGCATTACTCCATTTCTCCATGAACTTAATCCACTAGATGCATGCTGGATAGCGATCGATGTGTGGAGTAATAGTACTAGATGCAGGCAGGAATCGGTCTACTAATCTTGGACGTGATTCCTATATAATGATCATTGCCTAGATATCGTCATGATCATTTGAAGTTCTATCAATTGCCCAACAGTAATTTGTTTACCTAGTGTTTGTTATTTTTCTCGAGAGAAGCCACTAGTGAAACCTACGGCCCCGGGTCTCTTCCTTAATATATTTTCCTTTGCGATCTATTTTCGTTTGCTTTTATTTTTAGATCTATTAAACCAAAAATATAAAAATTCCTTGCTGCACTTTATTTTATTTGGTGTTCGATCTATCAATACTTACAACTCTCTCACGTCCGTTTGCCATTTTCTGGCGCTGTTACCCGAAAGGGATTGACAAGAATACATCGGGTTTTGAGTATTTGTTATTTGTGTGCAGGTGTTGTTTACGTAGTGTTGCTTGGTTCTCCTACTAGTTCGATAACCTTGGTCTCATCACTGAGGGAAATACCTACCGTCGTTGTGCTGCATCATCCCTTCCTCTTTGGGGAAATACCGACGTAGTCCTAGTAGACATCAAAAGGAATTTCTGGCGCCGTTGTCAGGGAGACATCATCAACATCTACCAGGTTCCAAATCAGAAATCTCATCTCCTTGCAAGTTACATTATTTGCCATTTGCTTCTCGTTTTCCTCTCCCCCACTTCACAAAAATTTGCTGTTTTTATTCACCCTCTTTTTTGTTCACCGTTTTCTTGCCGGATAGGTTTTTGAGTGTAATCTTGTTGCGTAATCACAATGACTCAAGAGAACACCAAGTTGTGTGATTTCTCCAATACCAACAACAATGATTTTATTGGCATTCCGATTGCTCCTCCCACCACTAGTGTGGAGTCTTGTGATATTAATACCGCTTTTGCTGAATTTTGTTATGAAAGATTAATTTTCCGGTACTCATAATGAGGATGTCGCGTCTCATCTTAACACATTCGTGGAATTGTGCAATATGCAAAAGAAAAAATATGTTGTGAAGTTGAAATGATTTCCTTTTTCTTTGTGAGATCATAAAAAAAATGGTTTTCTTTGTTGTCTCGCCATAGTATCGATTCTTGGAATAAGTGCAAAGATGCTTTCATTACTAAGTATTTTCCGCCCGCACAAATTATTTCCCTTAGAACCCAGATCATGAATTTCAAGCAACTTGAACATGGGAATGTTGCAAAATCTTGGGAAAGGATGAAAATGATGCTAAGGCATTGCCCAACTCATGGGTTAAATCTTTGGATGATCATACAAAAATTTTATGCGGGGTTGAATTTTGTTTCTCATAATCTCTTAGATTCCGTCGTGGGGGGTACTTTTATGGAAATTACTTTGGGTGAAGCCACCAAATTTCTTGATAATACTATGGCAAATTATTCACAATGGCATACCGAAAGAGCTCCTACTAGTAAAAAAGTTAATTCGGTTGAAGAAATTTCTTCTTTGAGTGAAAAAGTTGATGCTCTTATGAAATTGGTTGCTAGAAAAAGTGCTCCTATTGATTTTAATGATGTGCCTTTGTATACTTTGATTGAGAAAAATAGTGATGCCGTAGATGTGAATTTTATCTCGTGAAACAATTTCAATAACAATGCTTATAGAGGTAATTTTAATCCTAGGCATTTTCCTAGTAATTCCTCTAATAATTATGGTAATTCCTATGGTAATACTTCTTACAATAATAATAGGGACACTTCTGATCTTGAGAATAATATTAAAGAATTTGTCAACACTCAAAAGGTTTTCAATGCTACAATGGAAGAAAAGTTGAATAAGATTGATGATTTCTCTAGAAGTGTTGATAGAATTTCTCATGTTGTAGAAAATATCAAGATGAAAAATTGTGTGCCTAAGGTTGAGGAATCAATTAAATCTTTTTATGTTTCTATGGATGAAAGTAAGAAAAGAACCGCTATGTTTAGAGCTAGAAGAGAATTTTTAGAAAGAGCGTTTTCTAGCGATTGCTTTCATAAAAGTGATGAAGATCTTAAAATGATTTGTGTTTCTTCTATTGATTTCTTGTTTAGTAAAATTAAAATTGATGAAAAGGTGACTGGAGAAGAATCAACTTTAGCTAGAAGGCATCCTGATAATTCAGAGGGTGAAAATCTTGTTCAGAAAAATGATAAAAGTGGGTTTGAAGAGGTCAAAACTTTAACTAGTGATGTGCCCACTCTTTTGGATTACAAAGACTTTAATTATGATAGTTGCTCTTTGATTGATTTTATTTCTTTGTTGAAACCCATGGTGAATTTACCCCATGCTTATGAAAAAAATAAAGCTTTTACTAAACATATTGTTGATGCTCTGATGAAAGCTTTAGAAGAAAAAATAGAATTAGAAGTTTCAATTCCAAGAAAATTACATGATGAGTGGGAACCTACTATCAAAGTCAAAATTAAAAATTATGAGTGTTTTTCTGGTTAGTTCATGGTCTTTCTAAAAACTTGGGTGCTATTTAAGCTTATATATGGATACAAGAAGAAAAGAGTTCATAAAAGTTTTTTCTTTATCACTTTCAGTTTGTCAACTGAATTGCTTGAGGACAAGCAATGAATTAAGCTTGGGGAAGTTGATATGTCTCCAATGTATCTACTTTTCCAAACACTTTTTCTCTTGTTTTGGACTCTAATTTGCATGATTTGAATGAAATTAACCCGGGCTAATGCTATTTTCAGCACAACTACCATGGTGTTGTTTTTTGTGTAGAAATAAAATTTCTCGGAATCGGACAAAACATTTTGGAGATTTTTATGGAATAAATAAAAAATACCAGAATGAAGATCCACCGAGGGGCCACATGTTGCTCACATGGCAACAGGGCGCGCCCTGTTACCTTGTGGGGCCCACATGTGGTCGTCTGACCTAATCACAGCTCTACAAATTCCGTTTCGCTGTGAAAAAAATAAGAGAAGAAGTTTCATCACATTTTACAATATGGAGCCATCACCACTGGTATTTTTATGATATAGATTGAAAGTAAAGATTGCAAAATAAACGGTAATGAAATAACGGTAGATTAATATGATGATAGATAGACCCGGGGGCCATAGGTTTCACTAGTGGCTTCTCTCAAGATAGCATAAGTATTACGGTGGGTGAACAAATTACTGTCGAGCAATTGATACAAAAGGGAATAATTATGAGCATATCTAGGTATGATCATGTATATAGGCATCACGTCCGAGACAAGTAGACCGAAATGATTCTGCATCTACTACTATTACTCCGCACATCGACCGCTATCCAGCATGCATCTAGAGTATTAAGTTCATAAGAACAGAGTAACGCCTTAAGCAAGATGACGTGATGTAGAGGGATAAACTCATGCAATATGATATAAACCTCATCTTTTAATCCTCGATGGCAACAACACAATACGTGTCATTTCCCTTTCTATCACTGGGATCGAGCACCGCAAAATTGAACCCAAAGCTAAGCACTTCTCCCATTGCAAGAAAGATCAATCTAGTAGGCCAAACCAAAAAGATAATTTGAACAGACTTGCAAAGATAAACCAATCATACATAAAAGAATTCAGAGAAGATTCAAACATTGTTCATAGATAAACTTGATCATAAACCCACAATTCATCGGATCCTGACAAACACACCGCAAAAAGAAGAGTTACATCGAATAGGTCTCCAAGAGAATCGAGGAGAACTTTGTATTGAGATTCAAAGAGAGAGAAGAAGCCATCTAGCTACTAGCTATGGACCCAAAGGTCTGAAGTAAACTACTCACACATCATTGGAGGGGCCATGGTTTTGATGTAGAGGCCCTCCATGATCAATGCCCCCTCCGGCGGAGCTCCGGAAAAGGCCCCAAGATGGGATCTCTTGGATACAGAAGGTTGCGGCGGTGGAAATAGGGTTTCATGGTGCTCCTGGATATTTGCGGGGTATATGGATATATATAGGAGGAAGAAGTAGGTCGGTGGAGCAACAAGGGGCCCACGAGAGTGGATGGCGCGCCTAGGGGGGTAGGCACGCCCCGCTGCCTCGTGGCCGCCTCATTGATTGTTTGACGTCCACTCCAAGTCCCTTGGATCACGTTTGTTCCAAAAATCACGTTCCCGAAGGTTTCATTCCGTTTGGACTCCATTTGATATTCCTTTTCTTCGAAACACTGAAATAGGCAAAAAACAACAATTTGGGCTGGGCCTTCGGTTAATAGGTTAGTCCCAAAAATAATATAAAAGTGCAAAAATAAGCCCATTAACATCCAAAACAAGTAATATAATAGCATGGAACAATCAAAAATTATAGATACGTTGGAGACATATCAGCATCCCCAAGCTTAATTCATGCTCGTCCTCGAGTAGGTAAATGATAAAAATAGAATTTTTTATGTGGAATGCTTCCTAACATATTTCTCAATGTAATTTTCTTTATTGTGGCATGAATGTTCAGATCCGAAAGATTCAAGATAAAAGTTTAATATTGACATAAAAATAATAATACTTCAAGCAGACTAACTGAGCAATCATGTCTTCTCAAAATAACATGGCCAAAGAAAGTTCATCCTTGCAAAATCATATAGTTTGGTCATGCTCCATTTTCGTCACACAAGAATGCTCTCATCATGCACAACCCAGATGACAAGCCAAGCAATTGTTTCATACTTTAGTAATTTCAAAATAAATTCAACTTTCACGCAATACATGAGCGTGAGCCATGGATATAGCACTATGGGTGGAATAGAATGAAATGAAGGGGGTTATGTGGAGAAGACAAAAAAAGGATAAAGTCTCACATCGACGCGGCTAATCAATGGGCTGGGGAGATGCCCATCAATTGATGTCAATGCAAGGAGTAGGGATTGCCATGCAATGGATGCACTAGAGCTATAAATGTATGAAAGCTCAACAAAAGAAACTAAGTGTGTGTGCATCCAACTTGCTTGCTCACGAAGACCTAGGGCACTTGAGGAGGCCCATTGTTGGAATATACAAGCCAAGTTCTACAATGGAAAATTCCCACTAGAATATGAAAATGACAAAACAAGAGACTCTCTATCATAAAGATCATGGTGCTACTTTGAAGCACAAGTGTGGAAAAAAGGATAGTAGCATTACCCCTTTTTTGGGCCTTCTTTTTTTGTCCTTTCTCTTTTTTTTTCATGGGACAATGTTCTATTAATGATGATCATCACACTTCTATTTATTTACAACTCAATGATTATAACTCGATACTAGAACAATATATGACTCTATATGAATGCCTCCGACAGTCTACCGGGATGTGCAATGACTCATGAGTGACATGTATGAAAGAATTATGAACGGTGGCTTTGCCACAAATACGATGTCAACTACATGATCATGCAAAGAAATATGACAATGATGACGCATGTCATAATAAACGGAACGGTGGAAAGTTGCATGACAATATATCTCGGAATGGCTATGGAAATGTCTTAATAGGTAGGTATGGTGGCTGTTTTGAGGAAGATATAAGGAGGTTTATGTGTGACAGAGTGTATCGTATCATGGTGTAATGGCCCGAACACACCCGCCGGTGGTCGTTACTCCTGGCGGGATCTAGACTGGCCCCACAGATCAATACTAGTCTTTTCTGCGCACTTTGTCCTCACTCGTGCGCACCCGGGAGCAACTTCCCAGTCGGTCACCCATCCTGACACTACTCCAAGCTGAGCACGCTTAACTTTGGAGTTCTGTCCGAATGGGCTCCTGGAAAAGAAGGAATTCCTTATTGATATGAGTAGTCTATCATCCCTATTAAGCCAGGCTATCACATACACCCCCACTCAGAGGAACCGACGTCCTCGTCGGGCCACAGGAATGTTTCCTCTTGGCACATATGTCTGTGCATCCAGTTTGGTACATGTGCCATGCCGGGTGCCACGACGGGTCACAAACGTCATGAACAACATGACCGCACACCTGTCCGCAACCATCCGTGTAACCGCGAGGGTCGGCTCTGATACCAACTTGTAACGCCCCGGACACACCCGCCGGTGGTTGTTACTCCTGGTGAGAGTAGTCTATCATCCCTATTAAGCCAGGCTATCACATACACCCCCACTCAGAGGAACCGACGTCCTCGTCGGGCCACAAGAACGTTTCCTCTTGGCACATATGTCTATGCATCCAGTCTGGTACATGTGCCATGCCGGGTGCCATGACGGGTCACAAACGTCATGAACAACATGACCGCACACCTGTCCGCAACCATCCGTGTAACCGCGAGGGTCGGCTCTGATACCAACTTGTAACGCCCCGGACACACCCGCCGGTTGTCGTTACTCCTGGTGGGATCTAGACTGGCCCCACATATCAATACTAGTCTTTTTTGCGCACTTTGTCCTCACTCGTGCACACCCGGGAGCAACTTCTCAGTCGGTCACCCATCCTGACACTACTCCAAGCTGAGCACGCTTAACTTTGGAGTTCTGTCCGAATGGGCTCCCGAAAAAGAAGGAATTCCTTATTGATATGAGTAGTCTATCATCCCTATTAAGCCAGGCTATCACACACAGGGTTTGGATGCACCGGCGAAGTTTACACCAACTCTCAAGGTGAGAAAGGGCAATGCACGGTACCGAAGAGGCTAGCAATGATGGAAGGGTGAGAGTGCGTATAATCCATGGACTCAACATTAGTCATAAAGAACTCACATACTTATTGCAAAAATATACAAGTCATCAAAACCAAGTATTACGCGCATGCTCCTAGGGGGATAGATTGGTAGGAAAAGACCATCGCTCGTCCCCGACCGCCACTCATAAGGAAGACAACCAAATAACACCTCATGTTTCAAATTTGTTACACAACGTTTACCATACGTGCATGCTACGGGGCTTGGAAACTTCAACACAAGTATTTCTCAAATTCACAACTACTCAACTAGCACAACTTTGATATCACTATCTCCATATCTCAAAACAATCATCAAGTATCAAACTTTTATTAGTATTCAATGCACTTATTTGTAAGCTTCTTATTCTGCCTAAAACCAAATTGCCATGTTGTTCTAAAGGACTCTCAAAATAATATAAGTAAAGCATGAGAGATCAATTATTTCTATAAAATAAAACCACCACCGTGCTCTAAAAGATATAAGTGAAGCACTAGAGCAAAAACTATATAGCTCAAAAGATATAAGTGGAGCACCTAGAGTATTCTAATAAATTCCAATTCATGTGTGTGTCTCTCAAAAGGTGTGTACAGCAATGATGATTGTGGTAAACTAAAAAGCAAAGACTCAAATCATACAAGACGCTCCAAGCAAAACACATATCATGTGGCGAATAAAATATAGCTCCAAGTAAAGTTACCTATAGACGAAGACGAAAGAGGGGATGCCTTCCGGGGTATCCCCAAGCTTAGGCTTTTTGGTGTCCTTATATTTTACCTTGGGGTGCCTTGGGCATCCCCAAGCTTAGGCTCTTGCCACTCCTTGTTCCATAATCCATCAAATCATTACCCAAAACTTGAAAACTTCACAACACAAAACTTAAAAGAAAATCTTCGTGAGCTCCGTTAGTAAAACAAAACAAGCCACCACTTCAAGGTACTGTAATGAACTCATTGTTGATTTATATTGGTGTTAAACCTACTGTATTCCAACTTTTCTATGTTTATAAACTCTACTACTAGCCATACATTCATCAAAATAAGAAAACAACACTCAAAAAACAGAATGTGTCAAAAACAGAACGGTCTATAGTAATCTGTAGGTTTAGAATACTTCTGGAACCCCAAAAATTCTAAAATAAATTTCTGGACATGAGGAATTTATCTATTAACCATATGCGAAAATAATTAACTAAATATCTGTGACGCCCCTAGACCGTTGCGCCGGGTGTCGTCCAGTTATTCACTGTTGTTGCCTTGTCTTTTGCTTGCTTGTTGCATCTTGCCATGTCATCATCCGCATTGCATCATCATGTTTTCAAAACCCGCATTCGTCCGATTCCCAGTTCCGTCTGTTGTCCGTTCTGAGCCCAGACACACTTGCACGCGCCCGCGGCATGTCCGAAATAGTATTTTATAACTGGCGGGAAAATGTTCTCGGATTGGGTTGAAAGTTGGCATGCCGTGTTGTTATAGTGTTAGTAAGCCGCCTGCTAAGTTTCATCGCATTCGGAGTTTGTTTGACGCCCCAACGATTATCTATAGCGGCAATATAGCCGGCCTTCTCGTCGGACATTTTTGATCTCCGGAAACCGTGTCGGGATGCATCTCTCCCCTCTTCTCTCAGACCAACCCGCTCTTCAAAGTCCACCTAGGCCCAGCCTACCCCTCTTTGCGCAGTGCATCGAACACCTCGCGCGCATCCGAAAGTTGTCCCGAACCCGACCCGGGGAGTCGTCACCGTTGGATCCGGATCAACCTCAAACATCTACAAAACGTCTCCGTTTTGTTAATTAGACTTCCTAACATGTTTTTCCGTCCGTCCGATTACGATCGGAGGGACGAGATAGCCCCTAGCCTAACCTACTCGCTATATATACTAGTGTAACCCGAGACCAAATCCCTAGTTTCTAGGGATCCCCCTAGCTACCGCCGCCACTCTTCCTGTCTCCTCCTCATCAGGATCCTCCCCGATCCAAAATCCCCTCCTCGTTTTCCTCTCCGGCCAGATCCAACCAGTGGCCCCGACCAACTCCCTTGATTTCTGCCGCCGCCCAACCACAGCAAGCCGCATGCTCCTCCCGCAGTCCCGTGCCTATGCCCCTGGCCTCCTCCTCCCGAGAGCCCCGGCCAGAACACCACCACCCGACGACGGCTTCGCCGGAGCAGCGCCGCTGCATCAGGCCAGGGCCCTCGCCGCCACCCCTTATTCCTCCTTCCTCCCTCTACTTTCTCTCTCTCACGCAGTTCTCTCCCTCTCTCTGAACCTTCACAGGACGCCATGGACACCCGCAGCTTCGTCCGCTCCTTTGCCTCGCCGTAGTCGTCGTCTGCTGCCACGAGCACCGCCGCGCCAAGATGCGGTCTCCTGCCTCGCCATCAGTCCCGCTGCACCCGCCTTGCCTCGCTCATCATCATCGCCGGAGCCCCAAGACCTCGAGCCAAGTCCCTCTGCAGGAGACGTGCCTGTCCGCTGCTGCCCGTCTTCATCGAACCGGCCAAGTCCCAGGAGCGCCATGGCCGCCCCTCTCCTCCTCACAGGTCCTGGACCGCTGCACCCCGTCACCGGCGTCCAGCGCCGCCATGGATTCGCGTCGCTCCGCCACCACGTCTCCGGCCCCTGCCTGCCGGAGTTGCGTCTCCCTGTGCCCGCAACCGCGTCGCGCCTCTGCCTCATTCGAGCAGAGGAGCTCGTCTGACCCCGCTCCCTTTGGTCTTCGTTGACCCGGTCCAGGCGATCGCCATATCACACCCAGATCCACCGGCCTGCTGCTTCCACCGCCTTGGGCCAAGGCCCACTGGGTGAGAACCCCCACTGTGCACTGTTGGCCCATTGTGAGCATAGCCCAACCCATCTCTGTTCGGCCCGATGTGTTTTTTCCTGCTATGAATTTAGCTATTATCCAGAGTTTGCATGTTTTGCAAAAAAACCCTCAACATTCATGCATTTAATAACTAATTAACCGTGCATCGGATCTAAATGATTTATATATATGAAACTTGATTAGAATTTTGTCTAGATTCATAATATCCCATTTTCATATATGTTTGAAATATTTAAAATGTTGTTTGTTTAAATTTTCTTAAATAACTAGCTAAAATGATTTAATTCATAAATAAATAATCGTAGCTCCGTTTTAATTAAACTTTATATGTAAATGGGGTAGAAAATGCCTAGTTTAACATGGTGGCTTCACCTTGCATGTTTAACAACTCTAAAATTGTGTTTAGGGCAGATCAGTACCAAATCCATAAATATGCACATGAGGTTTTTCCGGACTTGTTGCTTGTTGTTCCGGCCTCATTTAAACTTGCCTAGATAGGTAGTTTTACTATGCTTCACCCCTTGCCATGCTAAACAACATTTAATATTGTTGAGTACATAAACGAGATCGAACTAAATAAGTCATGTGGTGTTTCGTCAATATGCAACGGAGTTGCATATTGAGCTCCACTTAATTTGTAGGATTGCTTGTGCATTTTGCCATGCCATGCCTCATTAATCCGGACATGCATCGTATTTGGTTGTGCATCATGTCATGCTTACGTGGTGGTTGTTTACTATGTTGTTTGCTCCTTTCTGGTGTTGCTTCTTCGGGTTGGTTTCGATAACATCGTGTTGTGAGGATTCGTTCGACTACGTCCGTTTGCCTTCTTCGTGGACTCGTTCTTCTACCTTGCGGGATCTCAGGCAAGATGACCATACCCTCGAAATTACTTCTATCTTTGCTTGCTAGTTGCTCGCTCTATTGCTATTCCTATGATGCGATACCTACCACTTGCTATATCATGCCTCCTGTATTGCCATGTCAAACCTCTAACCCACCTTGTCCTAGAAAATTGTTGTTTGGCTATGTTACCGCTTTGCCCAGCCCCTCTTATAGCGTTGCTAGTTGCAGGTGAAGATTGGAGTTTGTTCCTTGTTGGAACATGATCCTTGTTGGGATATCACAATATCTCTTATTTAATTAATGCATCTATATACTTGGTAAAGGGTGGAAGGCTCGGCCTTATGCCTGGTGTTTTGTTCCACTCTTGCCCCCCTAGTTTCCGTCATACCGGTGTTATGTTCCTTGATTTTGAATTCCTTACATGGTCGGGTTATAATGGGAACCCCTTGACAATTCGCTTTGAATAAAACTCCTCCAGCAAGGCCCAACCTTGGTTTTACCATTTGCACTAACAACCTAGCCTTTTCCCTTGGGTTTCGTGGACTCAAGGGTCATCTTTATTTTAACCCCCCCCCCCCCCGGGGCCAGTGCTTCTCTAAGTGTTGGTCCGAACTGAGTAGCCGGTGTTGCCCTGAGAACGAGATATGTGCAGCTCCTATCAGGATGTCAGCGCATCGGGTGGCTTTGCTGGTTTAGTTTTACCATTGTCGAAATGTCTTGTAACCGGGATTCCGAGCCCGATCGGGTCTTCCCGCTAGAAGGAACATCCTTCGTTGAGCGTGAGAGCTTGTGATGGGCTAAGTTGGGACACCCCTGCAGGCATTGATCTTTTGAAAGGCGTGCCCGCGGTTATAGGCAGATGGGAATTTGTTAATGTCCGGTTGTAGAAAACCTGAAACTTAACTTAATTAAAATGCATCAACCGCGTGTGTAGCCGTGATGGTCTCTTTCCGGTGGAGTCCGGGAAGTGAACACGGTGTTGGAGTTGTGTTTGAACGTAGGTTGTTCTAGGATCACTTCTTGATCATAGATTCTCGACCGTGCTTTGCCTTCTCTTCTCGCTCTCATTTGCGTAAGTTAGCCACCATATATGCTAGTCGCTTGCTGCAGCTCCATCTCATAGCTTTACCTTACCTATAAGCTTAAATAGTCTTGATCGCGAGGGTGTGAGATTGCTGAGTCCCCGTGACTCACAGATACTTCCAAAACCAGCTTGCAGGTGCCGATGATATCGTGCAGGTGACGCAACCGAGCTCAAAGAGGAGCTCGATGAAGATCGTGTTCGTTATGTTGTTCCGTTTTCTCAGTTGATCAGTAGTGGAGCCCAGTTGGGACGATCGGGGATCTGTGTAGCATTTGGGGTAGTCTTCTTTTATTTTGCTTCCGTAGTCAGACCTTGTGTGTATCTGGTTGATGTAATGTTATATTCATGTATTGTGTGAAGTGGCAATTGTAAGCCAACTATGTATCCCTTTCCCTTATGTATTACATGGGTTGTGTGAAGATTACCCCACTTGTGGCATTGCTTACAATGCGGTTATGCCTCTAAGTCATGCTTCGACACGTGGGAGATATAGCCGCATCATGTTCGTTACAATATCACTCTCCAATAAAAAATGGCAGCAATTCTCATGAGCGCTAAAGTTTCTGTTTTTTACAGCAAGATCAAAAGGACTTTCCCAAATCTTCCCAACGGTTCTACTTGGCACAAACACTAATTAAACACAAAAAAACATAACCGAAATAGAGGCTAGATAAATTATTTATTACTAAACAGGAGAAAAAAAATCAAGGAACAAAAATAAAATTGGGTTGCCTCCCAACAAGTGCTATCGTTTAACGCCCTTAGCTAGGCATAAAGCAAGGATAGATCTAGGTATTGCCATCTTTGGTAGGCAATCCATAAGTGGCTCTCATAATAGATTCATAAGGTAATTTAATTTTCTTTCTAGGGAAGTGTTCCATGCCTTTACTTAACGGAAATTGGAATCTAATATTCCCTTCCTTCATATCAATAATTGCACCAATCATTCTAAGGAAAGGTCTACCAAGAATAATAGGACATGAAGGATTGCAATCTATATCAAGAACAATGAAATCTACTGGCACATAGTTCCTATTTGCAACAATAAGAACATCATTAATCTTTCCCATAGGTTTCTTAATAGTGGAATCCGCAAGCTGCAAGTTTAAAGAACAATCAACAAATTCACGGAAACCTAGCAAATCACACAAAGTTTTTGGGATTGTGGAAACACTTGCACCCAAATCACATAAAGCATAGCATTCATGATGTTTAATTTTAATTTTTATTGTAGGTTCCCACTCATCATAAATTTTTCTAGGGATAGAAACTTCCAACTCAAGTTTTTCTTCATAAGATTGCATCAAAGCATCAACGATATGTTTAGTAAAAGCTTTATTTTGACTATAAGCATGAGGAGAATTTAGCTCGGATTGCAACAAGGAAATACAATCTATAAAAGAGAAATTATCATGATTAAATTCCTTGAAATCCAAGATAGTGGGTTCATTGCCATTTAAAGTTTTAACCTCTTCAATCCCAGTTTTATCAAGTTTTGCATCAAGATCTAAAAACTCCGAATTTTTGGGACGCCTTCTAACTAAAGTTGACTCATATCCGGTCCAATCATTATAAAGATTCATATTGCAAAACAAAGATTTAATAGGGGACACATCAATTACTTTTAGATCTTCATCTTTATTGTCGTGAAAACTAGAAGAACACGCTTTCCCAAAGCAATCTTTCTTAGGACGCATCCTAGCGGTTCTTCCTTTGCACTCATCAATAGAAATTCTCATGGCTTCGAGAGACTCATTGATATCATGCTTAGGTGGAATAGATCTAAGTTTCAAAGAATCAACATCAAGAGAAATTCTATCCACGTTCCTAGCCAACTCATCAATCTTAAGCATTTTTTCTTCAATCAAAGCATTGAAACTCTTTTGTGAAGTAATAAATTCTTTAATACTAGATTCAAAATAAGAGGTCATCTTATTATAATTTCCATAAGAATTGTTGTAGGAATTGCCATAATTATTAGAGGAATTACTAGGAAACAACCTAGAATTAAAATTACCTCTATACGCGTTATTACCAAAATTGTTCCTACCAACAAAATTCACATCCATAGATTCATTATTATTCTCAATCAAAGTAGACAAAGGCATATCATTAGGATCAGTAGGAGCACTCTTATTAGCAAACAATTTCATAAGTTCATCCATCTTTCTACTCAAAACAATAATCTCTTCTATTGCGTGCACCTTTTTACTAGTAGATCTTTCAGTGTGCCATTGAGAAAAATTAACCATAATATTATCTAGGAGTTTGGTAGCTTCTCCTAAAGTGATTTCCATAAAAGTGCCTCCCACGGCCGAATCTAAAAGATTTCTAGAAGCAAAATTCAATCCGACATAAATTTTTTGTATAATCATCCATAAATTCAAACCATGTGTAGGGCAATTACGTATCATTAATTTCATCCTCTCCCAAGATTGTGCAATATGTTCATGATCAAGTTGCTTAAAATTCATAATATCGTTTCTAAGAGAGATGATCTTAGCGGGAGGAAAATACTTAGAGATAAAAGCATCCTTGCACTTATTCCATGAATCCATACTATTTTTTGGCAAAGACGAAAACCAATCTTTAGCACGATCTCTAAGCGAAAATGGAAATAGCTTAAGTTTAACAATATCGATGTCCACATCTTTCTTCTTTTCCATATCACACAAATCAACAAAGTTGTTTAGATGGGTAGCGGCATCTTCACTGGGAAGGCCAGAAAACGGATCTTTCATGACAAGATTCAGCAAAGCAGTATTAATTTCACAAGATTCAGCATCGGTAAGAGGAGCAATCAGAGTGCTAATAAAATCATTATTGTTGGTATTGGCAAAGTCACACAATTTAGTATTATCTTGAGCCATTGTGACAAGCAAAGCAAGCCAACACACAAGCAAACAAGAAGCAAGCAAAAAAGAGGCGAACGGAAAAAGAGGGCGAAAGGAAAAGGGGGCGAATAAAATGGCAAGGGTGAAGTGGGGGAGAGGAAAACGAGAGGCAAATGGCAAATAATGTAATGCGGAGGATAAGAGTTGTGATGGGTACTTGGTATGTCTTGACTTGGCGTAGATCTCCCCGGCAACACGCCAGAAATCCTTATTGCTACCTCTTGAGCATTGCGTTGGTTTTCCCTTGAAGAGGAAAGGGTGATCCAGTAAAGCAGCGTAAGTATTTCCCTCAGTTTTTGAGAACCAAGGTATCAATCCAGTAGGAGACCACGCGCGAGTCACCTCGTACCTACACACACAAATAAGAACCTCACAACCAAGACGATAAAGGGGTTGTCAATCCCTTCACGGCCACTTGCAAGAGTGAGATCTGATAGAGATGATAATAATAAGATAAATATTTTTGGTATTTTTATGATATAGATTGAAAGTAAAGATTGCAAAATAAATGGTAATGAAATAATGATAGATTAATATGATGGAAGATAGACCCGGGGCCATAGGTTTCACTAGTGGCTTCTCTCAAGATAGCATAAGTATTACGGTGGGTGAACAAATTACTGTCGAGCAATTGATAGAAAAGCGAATAATTATGAGAATATATAGGTATGATCATGTATATAGGCATCACGTCCGAGACAAGTAGACCGAAACGATTCTGCATCTACTACTATCACTCCACACATCGACCGCTATCCACCATGCATCTAGAGTATTAAGTTCATAAGAACAGAGTAACGCCTTAAGCAAGATGACATGATGTAGAGGGATAAACTCATGCAATATGATATAAACCCCATCTTTTTATCCTCGATGGTAACAATACAATACGTGTCGTTTCCCTTTCTGTCACTGGTATCGAGCACCGCAAGATTGAACCCAAATCTAAGCACTTCTCCCATTGCAAGAAAGATCAATCTAGTAGGCCAAACCAAATTGATAATCCAAAGAGACTTGCAAAGATAAACCAATAATACATAAAAGAATTCAGAGAAGATTCAAATATTGTTCATAGATAAACTTGATCATAAACCCACAATTCATCAGATCTGGACAAACACACTGCAAAAAGAAGAGTTACATCGAATAGATCTCCAAGAGAATCGAGGAGAACTTTGTATTGAGATCCAAAGAGAGAGAAGAAGCCATCTAGCTACTAGCTATGGACCCGAAGGTCTGAAGTAAACTACTCACACATCATCGAAGGGGCCATGGAGTTGATGTAGAGGCCCTCCATGATCAATGCCCCCTCCGATGGAGCTCCAAAAAAGGCCCCAAGATGGGATCTCTTGGGTATAGAAGGTTGCGGCGGTGGAAATAGGGTTTCGTGGTGCTCTTGGATGTTTGCAGGGTATATGGATATATATATATAGGAGGAAGAAGTAGGCGCGCCCCCCGGTGGAGCAAAGAGGGGCCCATGAGGGTGGAGGGCGCGCCCAAGGGGTAGGCGCACCCCCTGCCTCGTGGCCGCCTCGTTGATTGCTTGTCGTCCACTCCAAGTCCCCTGGATCACATTTTTCCAAAAATCACGTTCCCGAAGGTTTCATTCCGTTTGATATTCCTTTTCTTCGAAACACTGAAATAGGCAAAAAAAACAACAATTTGGGTTGGGCCTCCGGTTAATAGGTTAGTCCCAAAAATAATATAAAAGTGTAAAAATAAGCCCATTAACATCCAAAACAGGTAATATAATAGCATGGAACAATAAAAAATTATAGATACGTTGGAGATGTATCAGCCACCTCATGTTCTTCATTGCGAGGGCAGATCTGGAGTCCGTTCGAGGCTCCGGGGAGGGGGATTCGTCGCCATCATCATCACCAATCCTTCTTCATTAACAACTTCATGATGCTCACCACCGGGAGTGAGTAATTCCTTTGTAGGCTTGTTGGTCGGTTATGGAGTTGGATGAGATTTGTCACATAATCGAGTCAGTTTGTTAGGGCTTGACCCCTAGTATCCACGATGTTCTGAAATTGATGTTGCTATGACTTTGCTATGCTTAATGCATGTTACTAGGGCCCGAGTGCCATGATTTCAAATCTGAACCTATTATGTTTTCATGAATATAAGTGTGTTTTGGATCCTGTCTTGCAAGTTGTATGCACCTGCTACTTGTGAGCTGCGTTGGGATTTCCCCCAAAGAGGAGAGGATATATAGCGCAGTAGAGGTAAGTATTTCCCTCAGTGAGAACCAAGGTATCGATCCAGTAGGAGAATCATGCAAAGCCTCGTGACCAGCACCTACACACACAAAAGCAAATACTTGCACCCAAGGTGGGCAAGAGGGATGTCAATCCCCTTGAACTCGTTACTTGCAAGGATCAAATATTGTAGTGGTAGATAGGTAAATTATAAAACAAAATAAAAGAAATAAAATTGCAGCAATGATATTTTGGTTTCTTATATATATGATAAAAGTAGACCCGGGACCCATAGTTTTCACTAGAGCCTTCTCTCTCGAACACATAGCATACGGTGGGTGAACAAATTACTGTTGGACAATTGATAGAAAAGCGCATGTTATGACGATATTCAAGGACATGATCATGTATATAGGCATCACGTCCGAGACAGGTAGACCAACTCCTGCCTACACCTACTACTATTACTCCACCCATGGACCACTATCCAGCATGCATCTAGGGTATTAAGTGAAAACCAGAGTAACACCTTAAGTAAGACGACATGATGTAGACAAAGTAAACTCAATCAATATGAATAAACCCCATAGTTTTAACCATACTGGCAACAATACAAATATGTGTCTTGTCCCTTTCTGTCACTGGGATAGAGCACCGCAAGATTAAACCCGTCCCAAATCACCTCTTCCACTGAAGATAAATCAATCTAGTTGGCCAAACCAAACTGATAGATCAGAGAGAAATACAAAGCTATAACAGTCATGCATAATAAAGTTCAGAAAAGACTCCATTACTTATCATAAATATTCAGATCATAAACCCATAATTCATCAGATCCCATCAAACACACCGCAAAAGAATATTACATTGGATAGAACTCTAAGAACATCAAGGAGAACATTGTATTGAAGATCAAAGAGAGAGAAGAAGCCATCTAGATACTAGCTATGGACCCGTAGGTCTATGGTGAACTACTCATGCATCATCGGAAGACAATAAGAATGACGTAGAAGCCCTCCGTGATCGATTCCCCCTCTGGTACAGTATCGGAAAAGGCCTCCAGATGGGATCACGGAAGAATAGAAGCTTGCGACGGCGGAAAAAGTGTTCCAGGTGGTTCTTAGGTATATTGGGAATATTTGGAAATTTATAGAGGCGGAATTAGGTCAAGAGGTCCCACGAGGGGCCGACAAGCTCAGGGGGTGCCCCCCTGGGGCGTGCCCAGTGAGCTTGTCGCTCCCTCATGGCTCTTCATGTCTTCTCCTGAACCTTCGTGGGTCCCTTCTGGTCCAAAAAAATCAATCCAAAGATTTTTATCCATTTGGACTCCATTCGATATTAATTTTCTGAAAAGCCAAAAACAAGCAAAAAATAGCAACTTGCACTGGGAAATAGGTTAATAGGTTAGTCCCAAAAATGTTATAAAATAGCAGATAACTGTATATGAAACAACCGGGATTGATACTATAATAGCATGGAACAATAAAAAATAATAGATATACTGGAGACGTATCAAAACCTATTACGTGTTATGATCCGTAGACCACAAAGTGACAACAATTGGGATTCACTCCGGTGATGACCGTGGTATGAGGAGCTCATGTATTCACTAAGTGCTAATGCTCTGTTTCGGTTCTCTATGAAAATGAGGCCTTAATATCCCTCGGATCTCCTTATCGACCCCACTGCAATGGGCGGGTAGGATAAAAGATGTCATGCAAATTCTTATTATAAGCATGTATGACTATATATAGAATGCATGCGTTTAGTTGCTACCTCTTGAGCACTGTGTTGGATTTCCACGAAGAGGAAAGGATGATGCAGCAAAGTAGCGTAAGTATTTCCGTCAGTTTTTGAGAACCAAAGTATCAATCCAGTAGGAGGTTGCGCGCGCGTCCCCTAGTACCTGCACAAAGCAAATAACTCCTCGCAACCAACATGATAAGGGGCTGTCAATCCCTTCACGCTCACTTACGAGAGTGAGATCTGATATATATGATAAGATAATATTTTTGGTATTTTTGTGATAAAGATGCAAAGTAAAATAAAGGCAAAGTAAAAGCAAAGGAAATAAGTAAGTATTGGAAGATTAATATGATGAAGATAGACCCGGGGGCCATATGTTTCACTAGTGGCTTCTCTCAAGAGCATAAGTATTTTACGGTGGGTCAAGGAATTACTATTGAGCAATTGACAGAATTGAGCATAGTTATGAGAATATCTAGGTATGATCATGTATATAGGCATCACGTCCAAGACAAGTAGACCGACTCCTGCCTGCATCTACTACTATTACTCCACTCATCGACAGCTATCCAGCATGCATCTAGAGTATTAAGTTCATGAAAACAGAGTAACGCCTTAAGCAAGATGACATGATGTAGAGGGATAAATTCATGCAATATGATAAAAAAATCATCTTGTTATCCTTGATGGCAACAATACAATACGTGCCTTGCTGCCCCTACTATCACTGGGAAAGGACACCGCAAGATTGAACCCAAAGCTAAGCACTTCTCCCATTGCAAGAAAGATCAATCTAGTAGGCCAAACCAAACTGATAATTTGTCACACAAGATAATACTTCAAGAAAGTTTGAACCCAAAGCTAAGCACTTCTCCCATTGTGGTATTAAATTCAGATCCGAAAGATTCAAGATAAAAGTTCACATTG
The DNA here is from genome assembly GCF_018294505.1 of Triticum aestivum. Classification (NCBI taxonomy): domain Eukaryota; kingdom Viridiplantae; phylum Streptophyta; class Magnoliopsida; order Poales; family Poaceae; genus Triticum; species Triticum aestivum. Next base: position 144,211,795 of record NC_057803.1, on the reverse strand, counting down.
ACATAAAAATAATAATACTTCAAGCATACTAACAAAGCAATTATGTCTTCTCAAAATAACATGGCCAAAGAAAGTTCATCCCTACAAAATCATATAGTTTAGTCATGCTCCATTTTCGTCACACAAGAATACTCTCATCATGCACAACCCCGATGACAAGCCAAGCAATTGTTTCATACTTTAGCAATCTCAAACCTATAAACTTTCATGCAATATATGAGCGCAAGCCATGGACATAGCACTATGGGTGGAATAGAATATGATGATGGGGGTTATTATAACACCCTCGATGCGACTATAGCTCCCACGTGTCGAGGCACGACTTAGAGACATAATCGCATTGAAGGCATATGTCACAAGTTAGGCAATCTTCACAACATCCCATGTAATATGAATAATAAAGGGGAGAACATAGTTGGCTTACACTCGCCACGTCAATCAAGAACATAAATAACATTACATCATCCAAAACACTCATGGCCCGACTACGGTGCCAAAATAGAAGAGAACCCAACATGCGACAACGGTCCCAATTACCCCCAACTGGGCACCACTACTGATCATCAGGAAAATACACGTAGTATCATTGAGAGTCTTTGTCGAACTCCCACTTGAGCTCGTAATCGTCACATGGAGCGGAATCACCTGGACCTGCATCTAGAGTTATAGTAATCTATGAGCCACAGGGACTCAGCAATCTCGTACCCTCGCGATCAAGACTATTTAAGCTTATAGGAAGGGTAAGGCAAATATAAGTGGAGCTGCAGCAAGCAACTAGCATATATGGTGGCTAACTTATACGCAAAGGAGAGCGAGAAGAGGAGGCAAAGCACGAGCGAGAATCTAGGGGGCAACCTGCGCAAACATTACTCCAACACCGTGTCCACTTCCCGGACTCCGCCGAGAAGAGGCCATCATGGTAACACACTCAGTTGATTCATTTTAATTAATTAAGGTTCAGTTATCTACAATCGGACATTAACAAATTCCCATCTGTCCATAACCGTGGGCACGGCTTTCGAAAGTTCAATCCCTGCAGGGGAGTCCCAACTTAGCCATGACAAGCTCTCACGGTCAACGAAGGAATAGACCTCCTCCCAAGATGTTCCGATCAGGCTCGGTATCTCGGTAACTCAAGACACTTCGACAGGTTAAAACAAGACCAGCAACACCGCCTGAATGTGCCGACAAATCCCGATAGGAGTTGCACATATCTCTTTCTCAGGGCACACTCAGATTGTCTAAACTTCCGGTAGGCCAGCCCAGAGTTGCCCCTGGTAGCCACCGGCGGCTGACGGTTTGGACCAACACTCAGAGGAGCACTGGCCCAGGGGTAAAATAAGATGACCCTTGAGTCTGCAGAACCCAAGGGAAATAAAAGGCTAGGTGGCAAATGGTAAAACCAAGGTTGGGCATTGCTGGACAAGCTTTAATCAAGGCGAAATATCAAGGGGTTCCCATTATAACCCAACCGCGTAAGGAACACAAAAACCGGGAACATAACACCGATATGACGGAAACTAGGGCGGCAAGAGTGGAACAAAACACTAGGCGAGAGGCCGAGCCTTCCACCCTTTACCAAGTATATAGATGCATTAAGATAACATAGCAATATAATGATATCCCAACAAGTAAATAAATGTTCCAACAAGGAACGGCCTCCAATCTTCACCTGCAACTAGCAACGCTATAAGAGGGGCTGAGCAAAGCGGTAACATAGCCAATCAACGGTTTGCTAGGACAATGGTGGGTTAGAGGTTTGACATGGCAATTGGGAGGCTGACAAGCAAAAGGTAGGCATGGTAGCATTGGCATAGCAAGAGCGAGCAAACTAGCATAGCAAAGATAGTAGTGATTTCGAGGGTATGATCATCTTGCCTGCACAGTTGTCAGAGTTGATTGGATCCTCACAAGCAAACTCAATGGGATCCTCGGTAGCGAACTCGTCTCCCGGCTCTACCCAAACAAGACAAACAAGCAACAAGGATACAATCAACCACGTGCAAGGATCAAGCGATACGATGAAATGATGATATGCTATGCGGGATGCGATGCGGGATGCAAAATGCAAGATATGACAGGAAATGCATGAACCTGGCCTCAACTTGGAATTCCAAGGTTGCCACTAGAAAGATGAGATGAAATCGCTTGAAAAAGTTATAAAGATCTTCGGTAACGGAGTTACGGTTTGGAAATGGCAAGCGTTTTAAGAATGACACCGGTCTGCGATTTACAGCAAGTAGGCATCTAAATGCAATGAGATAAACATGCTACAGCCACCAAACATGACAAAAATACATGGCAGGGATGCATACAAGATGCTTAACAAAAGACTAGCACCGAGCTACGGCCAATTCATCCATTATGAGGTCCAAACAAGCATGGCAAAAACGCAAATGCAAAACAGATCTCAGACTTAGTGAAATTAACACTTGTCTGAAATTTCAGATCACGAAGCCCTCTTCGGAGCAGCAAAACAACATGATACATGACCTGATTATGATAAATAAGAACATGGCATGGAGCTACTCAACAAGCTTAACAAAAGTCCCTAAGTGACCTGGGGCCAAAAGGGATCACAAAATATACTAACAGGCACACGAACATAGCTAAAACACATTCAGTTTTCAAACTTAGTGAAAACTGAGACATGCTGAAATATAACTCACGAAGGCATGTAAATGAGCTCGATGCACTCACTATGGTGCAAGTCATGGCAAGGCAAGCATATATCCATAAAGAAGGCACAAAATACAAGCTATACATGGCAAGAACAATGGCATAGCATGCACGGATCAACTACAATAACATCGGCAAAATCGCAAACGAGTTGACGATCTGCCCAGATTCACCACGAAGCAAAATTAGAGCTCGATTGACTCAAGATAGGGTGCTCCATAATTGCAAACAAAGACATGGATGGATAGGGCATAACATGATTAACAAAATCCTTTACTGATCATCCTCAAAAGAGGCACGGATCACTAGGAAACAAGCTGAACATATGGCATCATGAACTAAATAATCCCAGACTTAGTGAAAACTACTAAGTCCGTGAAAACAGAGTTACCGGGTGCCCCACTTTGCAAGCTTGCACAAGTCACCACACACATCCTAAAAATGCATGGGTTACACCTCTGGAAAGAAGACAAAATGCTTAACAAAACATATGAAGGACTCACAGGCATATCATGCACACAATAATCATGGAAAAAATGACAAAAGTCTAAGATGAACTAGCAGATCTGACAATTATCTCATGAAGCCTTCTTCTAACAGCATTTAGGGCATCAAGATGAGCTCAAATGAAAATGATGCAATGGAATCAAATGATGCACTCGTCGAGGCAAACATTTTGATATACTATATGTCCAAATCGGAGCTATGGATGCAAAGTTACGGGGCCTCGAACATGAGCATATGAAGTGAAATTCCTGGGACTTTGCAAAAAAAATCAACCTCTCGGATCAGATCTAGGGTTTCGCACGGAAACCGAGGCGCGGCGGCACTGTAGCTGGCCGGAACTGAGGCCGCCGGCGATGGAGTTGGGCGGCGCGGCGAGCTCCGGCGGGCGGTGAGGACGGCGGAGGGCGGCGGGGTCGAGGCGGTGGCGGTCGGCGCCGGCGATGGCCTCGGCGGCGGGCGCGACTCCGGCCGGGGGAGGCGGCGGGGAACTCCGGCGGCGAGCGGCCAGAGATGGCGGCGCGGTGGCGCCGGCCACCGGCGTGGGAAGAGGCGTCGGCGAGAGGAGGGGCTGGGAGGCGCTGCGGCCGGCTCGGGCGATGGGCCTCGGGGGCCGTCCCCGGGCCTAGCGGGCTCGCGGCGGCGAAGGCGGCCGGCTGCCACGTGGCGGCTGTGGAGAGGCTGGCAGCGGCGGCGGACGTGTCCGGCCGGGGACGGACGTGTCCGGCCGGCGCGCGGAGGATTTTTAGGGTTTCGTGGGGGGGGGGTGAGATCCGAAAAACGGGGGGTCTATTTATAGGCATAAGTGGAGCTAGGAGAGTCCAAATGAGGTGCGGTTTTCGGCCACGCGATCGTGATCGAACGCTCTAGGACATGGAGCAGAGTTTGGTGGGTTTTGGGACAAAATGGAGGGGTGTTGGGCTGCAACACACACGAGGCCTTTCGGTCGCTCGGTTAACCATTGGAGTATCAAACGAAGTCCAAATGGTACGAAACTTGACAGGCGGTCTACCGGTAGTAAACCAAGGCCGCTTGGCAAGTCTCGGTCCAATCCGGAAATGTTTAATCCCCACACACAAAAGAAAGGTAGAATTGACCACCGGAGGAGAACGAAGCGCCGGAATGCAAAACGGACAACGGGGAAAATGCTTGGATGCATGAGACGAACACGTATGCAAATGAAATGCACATGATGACATGATATGCAATGCATGACACACAAGCAATGACAAGGCAATAACAGCGAATAACTAGACGACACCTGGCACATCGGTCTCGGGGCGTTACAGTTATGTGGAGAAGACAAAAAGGGAGAAAGTCTCACATCAACAAGGCTAATCAATGGGCTATGGAGATTCCCATCGATTGATGTTAATGCCAGGAGTAGGGATTGCCATGCAACAGATGCACTAGAGCTATAAATGTATGAAAGCTCAACAAAAGAAACTAGGTGGGTGTGCATCCAACTTGCTTGCTCACGAAGACCTAGGGCACTTTAGGAGGCCCATTGTTGGAATATACAAGCCAAGTTCTATAATGAAAAATTCCCACTAGTATATGAAAGTGACAAAACAAAAGACACTCCATCATGAAGACTATGGTGCTACTTTGAAGCACAAGTGTGGCAAAGGATAGTAGCATTGTCCCTTCTCTCTTTTTCTCTCTTTTTTTATTTGGGCCTTCTCTTTTTTATGGCCTTTCTCCCTTTTTTTAATATATTCCTCACTTGGGACAATGCTCTAGAAAATGATGATCATCACACTTCTATTTATTTATAACTCAATGATTTCAACTCGATACTAGAACAAAAGATGACTCTATATGAATGCCTCCAGCGGTGTACCGAGATATGCAATGAATCAAGAGTGACATGCATGAAAATTATGAATGGTGGCTTTGCCACAAATACTATGTCAACTACATGATCATGCTAAGCAATATGACAATGATGAATGTGTCATGATAAAAGGAATGGTGGAAAGTTGCATGGCAATATATCTCGGAATGGCTATGGAAATGCCATAATAGGTAGGTATGGTGGCTGTTTTGAGGAAGATATAAGGAGGTTTATGTGTGAAAGAGCGTATCATATCACGGGGTTTGGATGCACCGGCGAAGTTTGCACCAACTCTCAATGTGAGAAAGGGCAATGCACAGTACCGAAGAGGCTAGCAATGATGGAAGGGTGAGAGTGCGTATAATCCATGGACTCCACATTAGTCATAAAGAACTCACATACTTATTGCAAAAATCTACAAGTCATCAAAAACCCAAGCACTACGTGCATGCTCCTAGGGGGATAGATTGGTAGGAAAAGACCATCGCTCGTCCCCGACCGCCACTCATAAGGAAGACAATCAAAGAACACCTCATGTTTCAAATTTGTTACATAACGTTTACCATACGTGCATGCTACGGGACTTGCAAACTTCAACACAAGCACTTATAAAATTCACAACTACTCAACTAGCATGACTTTGATATTATTACCTCCATATCTCAAAACAATCATCAAGCATCAAACTTCTCTTAGTATTCAAAACACTCGTAGGAATTTTTTTACTAATCTTGAATACCTAGCATATTAGGATTATTTAAGAAAATTACCATGCTATTTAAGACTATAAAAATAATCTAAGTGAAGCATGATAGATCCATAGTTTCTGTAAAACAAATCCACCATCGTGCTCTAAAAGATATAAGTGAAGTACTAGAGCAAAACTATATAACTCAAAAGATATAAGCGAAGCACATAGAGTATTCTAACAAATTCCAAATCATGTATGTCTCTCTCAAAAGGTGTGTACAGCAAGGATGATTGTGGTAAACTAAAAATCAAAGACTCAAATCATACAAGACGCTCCAAGCAAAACACATATCATGTGGTGAATAAAAATATAGCTCCAAGTCATGTTACCGATAGAAGTAGACGAAAGAGGGGATGCCTTCTGGGGCATCCCCAAGCTTTGGCTTTTAGGTGTCCTTATATTATCTTGGGGGTGCCATGGACATCCCCAAGCTTAGGCTCTTGCAACTCCTTGTTCCATAATCCATCAAATCTTTACCCAAAACTTGAAAACTTCACAACACAAAACTCAAAGTAGAAAATCTTGTGAGCTCCGTTAGCGAAAGAAAACAAAAGACCACTTCAAGGTACTGTAATGAAATCATTATTTATTTATATTGGTGTTAAACCTACTGTATTCCAACTTCTCTATGGTTTATAAACTATTTTACTAGCCATAGATTCATCAAAATAAGCAAACAACACACGAAAAACAGAATCTGTCAAAAACAGAACAGTCTGTAGTAATATGTAGCTAGCACAAGATATGGAACCCCAAAAATTCTAAAATAAATTGATGGACGTCAGTAATTTATCTATTAATCATCTTCAAAAATAATTAACTAAATATCACTTTCCAAATAAAAATGGCAGCAGTTCTCGTGAGCGCTAAAGTTTCTGTTTTTTTACAGCAAGATATTAAGACTTTCCCCAAGTCTTCCCAACGGTTCTACTTGGCACAATCACTAATTAAACACAAAAACACAACCAAAATAGAGTATAGTTAAATTATTTATTACTAAATAGTAGCAAAAAGCAAGGAATAAAAATAAAATTGGGTTGCCTCCCAACAAGCGCTATCGTTTAACGCCCCTAGCTAGGCATAAAAACAAGGATAGATCTAGGTATTGCCATCTTTGGTAGGCAATCCATAAGTGGATCTCATAGTAGATTCATAAGGTAATTTAATTTTATTTCTAGGAAAGTGTTCCATGACTTTCCTTAACGGAAATTGGAATCTAATATTTCCTTCCTTCATATCAATAATTGCACCAATCGTTCTAAGGAAAGGTCTACCAAGAATAATAGGACATGAAGGATTGCAATCTATGTCAAGAACGATAAAATCTACGGGCACATAATTCCTATTTGCAACAATATGAACATCATTAAATCTTCCCATAGGTTTCTTAATAGTGGAATCCGCAAGGTGCAAGTTTAAAGAGCAATCAGCAAAATCACTGAAACCAAACAAATCACACAAAATCTTTGGAATCATGGAAACACTAGCACCCAAATCACATAAAGCATGGAACTCATGATCTTTAATCTTAATTTTAATAGTTGGTTCCCACCCATCATAAAGTTTTCTAGGTATAGAAACTTCTAATTCAAGTTTTTCTTCATAAGATTGCATCAAGGCATCAACGATATGTTTAGTAAACGCTTTATTTTGACTATAAGCATGAGGAGAATTTAGCACGGATTGCAACAAGGAAATACAATCAATCAAAGAGCAATTTTCATAATTAAATTCCTTGAAATCCATAATAGTGGGTTTAGCAACATCTAGGGTTTTAATTTCTTCAATCCCACTTTCATCAAATTTAGCATCAAGATCTAAAGACTCTGAATTTTTGGAACGCCTTCTAGGTAAAGGTGGATCATATTCAGTCCCATCATTATTAAGATTCATATTGCAAAACAAAGATTTAATAGGGGACACATCAATAACTTTTATATCTTCATCTTTATTTTCATAGGAACTAGAAGAACACGCTCTTATAAAGGCATCTTTTTTAGCATGCATCCTAGCGGTTCTTTCTTTGCACTCATCAATGGAAATTCTCATGGATTTGAGAGACTCATTGATATCATGCTTAGGTGGAATAGATCTAAGTTTAAAAGAATCAACATCAAGAGAAATTCTATCAACGTTCCTAGCCAAATCATCAATCTTAAGCATTTTTTCTTCAATCAAAGCATTGAAGTTCTTTTGCAAAGTAATAAATTCATTAATATTAGATTCAAAATCAGAGGGCATCTTATTATAATTTACATAAGAATTGTTGTAGGAATTACCATTATTATTAGAGGGATTACTAGGATAAGGCCTAGGATTAAAATTTCCTCTATACGCGTTGTTACCAAAATTATTTCTACCAACAAAATTCACATCCATAGATTCATTATTATTCTCAATCAAGGTAGACAAGGGCATATCAGTAGGATCAGAAGAAACACTCTTTCTAGCAAATAATTTCATAAGTTCATCCATCTTTCCACTCAAAACATTAATTTCTTCGATCGCATGCACCTTTTTATTAGTAGATATTTCAGTATGCCATTGAGAATAATTAACCATAATATTATATAGGAGTTTAGTAGCTTCTCCTAAAGTGATTTCCATGAAAGTGCCTCCCGCGGACGAATCTAAAAGATTTCTAGAGCAAAATTCAATCCGGCATAAAAAAATTGTATAATCATCCACAAATTCAAACCATGAGTAGGGCAATTATGTATCATTAATTTCATCCTCTCCCAAGCTTGTGCAACATGTTCATGATCAAGTTGCTTAAAATTCATAATATCGTTTCTAAGGGAGATGATCTTAGCGGGAGGAAAATACTTAGAGATAAAAGCATCTTTGCACTTGTTCCAAGAATCAATACTATTTTTAGGCAAAGACGAAAACCAAGCTTTAGCACGATCTCTAAGCGAAAAAGGAAATAGCTTCAATTTAACAATATAATTATCCACATCTTTCTTCTTTTGCATATCACTCAAATCAACGAATCTATTTAGATGGGTAGCGGCATCTTCACTAGGAAGGCCGGAGAACGGATTTTTCATAACAAGATTCAGCAAATCGGCATTAATTTCACAAGATTCAGCATCGGTAACAGGAGCAATCGGAGTGCTAATAAAATCATTGATGTTGGTATTGGTAAAGTCACACAATTTAGTGTTATCTTGAGCCATCGTGACAGGCAAGCAATCCAACACACAAGCAAACAAAAAGCAAGCGGGCAAAAAGAGGCAAATAGAGAAAGAGAGGGAGGATAGAGAGAGAGGGCGAATAAAACAGCAAGGGTGAACTGGGGGAGAGGAAAACGAGAGGCAAATGGCAAATAATGTAATGCGGGAGATAAGGATTGTGATGGGTACTTTGTATGTTGACTTTTGCGTAGACGCCAGAAATGGCTCGTTGTTGGAAGTCAAATCTTGACTTGCACGAACCTCCCCCGCAACGGTGCCAGAAATTCTTCTTGCTACCTCTTGAGCACTGCTTGGATTTCCCCGAAGAGGAAAGGATGATGCAGCAAAGTAGCGTAAGTATTTCCCTTAGTTTTTGAGAACCAAAGTATCAATCCAGTAGGAGGTTGCGCGCGCGTCCCCTAGTACCTGCACAAAGCAAATAAATCCTCGCAACCAACATGATAAGGGGTTGTCAATCCCTTCATGCTCACTTACGAGAGTGAGATCTGATATATATGATAAGATAATATTTTTGGTATTTTTGTGATAAAGATGCAAAGTAAAATAAAGGCAAAGTAAAAGCAAAGGGAATAATTAAATATTGGAAGATTAATATGATGAAGATAGACCCGGGGGCCATATGTTTCACTAGTGGCTTCTCTCAAGAGCATAAGTATTTTACGGTGGGTCAAGGAATTACTGTTGAGCAATTGACAGAATTGAGCATAGTTATGAGAATATCTAGGTATGATCATGTATATAGGCATCACGTCCAAGACAAGTAGACCGACTCCTGCCTGCATCTACTACTATTACTCCACTCATCGACAGCTATCCAGCATGCATCTAGAGTATTAAGTTCATGAAAACAGAGTAACGCCTTAAGCAAGATGACATGATGTAGAGGGATAAATTCAAGCAATATGATAAAAAAAACCATCTTGTTATCCTTGATGGCAACAATACAATACGTGCCTTGCTGCCCCTACTGTCACTGGGAAAGGACACCGCAAGATTGAACCCAAAGCTAAGCACTTCTCCCATTGCAAGAAAGATCAATCTAGTAGGCCAAACCAAACTGATAATTCGAAGAGACATGCAAAGATAACCAATCATACATAAAAGAATTCAGAGAAGATTCAAATATTGTTCATAGATAATCTTGATCATAAACCCACAATTCATCGGTCTCAACAAACACACCGCAAAAAGAAGATTACATCGAATAGATCTCCACAAGAGAGGGGGAGAACATTGTATTGAGCTCCAAAAAGAGAGAAGAAGCCATCTAGCTAATAACTATGGACCCGAAGGTCTGAGGTAAACTAATCACACTTCATCGGAGAGGCTATGGTGTTGATGTAGAAGCCGTCCGTGATGGATGCCCCCTCCGGCGGAGCTCCGGAACAGGCCCCAAGATGGGATCTCGTGGATACAGAAAGTTACGACGGTGGAATTAGGGTTTTGGCTCCGTATCTGATCGTTTGGGGGTACGTAGGTATATATAGGAGGAAGGAGTATGTCGGTGGAGCAACAGGGGGCCCACGAGGGTGGAGGGCATGCCTGGGGGGTAGGCGTGCCCCCTACCTCGTGGCCTCCTCCTTTGTTTCTTGACGTAGGCTCCAAGTCTCCTGGATCATGTTCGTTCCGAAAACCACGTTCCCGAAAATTCATTCCGTTTGGACTCCGTTTGATATTCTTTTTCTGTGAAACCCTAAAATAGGCAAAAAACAGCAATTTTGCGCGCGCGTCCCCTAGTACCTGCACAAAGAAAATAACTCCTCGCAACCAACGCTATAAGGGGTTGTCAATCCCTTCACAGTCACTTACGAGAGTGAGATCTGATAGATATGATAAGATAATATTTTTTGTATTTTTGTGATAAAGATGCAAAGTACAATAAAGGCAAAGTAAAAGCAAAGGAAATAACTAAGTATTGGAAGATTAATATGATGAAGATAGACCCGGGGGCCATAGGTTTCACTAGTGGCTTCTCTCAAGAGCATAAGTATTTTACGGTGGGTGAACGAATTACTATTGAGCAATTGACAGAATTGAGCATAGTAATGAGAATATCTAGGTATGATCATGTATATAGGCATCACGTCCAAGACAAGTAGACCGACTCCTTCCTGCATCTACTACTATTACTTCACTCATCGACGGCTATCCAGCATGCATCTAGAGTATTAAGTTCATGAAAACAGAGTAACGCCTTAAGCAAGATGACACGATGTAGAGGGATAAATTCATGCAATATGATAAAAACGCCATCTTGTTATCCTCCATGGCAATAATACAATACGTGCCTTGCTGCCCCTACTGTCACTGGGAAAGGACACCGCAAGATTGAACCCAAAGCTAAGCACTTCTCCCATTGCAAGAAAGATCAATCTAGTAGGCCAAACCAAATTGATAATTCGAAGAGACTTGCAAAGATAACCAATCATACATAAAAGAATTCAGAGAATATTCAAATATTGTTCATAGATAATCTTGATCATAAACACACGATTCATCGGTCTCAACAAACACACCGCAAAAAGAAGATTACATCGAATAGATCTCCACAAGAGAGGGGTAGAACATTGTATTGAGATCCAAAAAGAGAGAAGAAGCCATCTAGTTAATAACTATGGACCGAAAGGTCTGAGGTAAACTACTCACACTTCATCGGAGAGGCTACGGTGTTGATGTAGAAGCCCTCCGTGATGGATGCCCCCTTCGGCGGAGCTCCGGAACAGGCCCCAAGATGGGATCTCGTGGATACAGAAAGTTACGGCGGTGGAATTAGGGTTTTGGCTCCGTATCTGATCGTTTGGGGGTACGTAGGTATATATAGGAGGAAGGAGTACGTCGGTGGAGCAACAGGGGGCCCACGAGGGTGGAGGGCGCGCGTGGGGGGGGGGTAGGCGCGCCCCCTACCTCGTGGCCTCCTCCTTTGTTTCTTGACGTAGGGTCCAAGTCTCCTGGATCATGTTCGGTGAGAAAACCACGTTCCCGAAGGTTTCATTCCGTTTGGACTCCATTTGATATTCCTTTTCTTTGAAACCCTAAAATAGGCAAAAAAACAGCAATTCTGGGCTGGGCCTCCGGTTAATAGGTGTAACGCCCTCTATGCGGCTATAGCTCCCACGTGTCGAGGCACGACTTAGAGGCATAACCGCATTGAAAGCAATGTCGCAAGTTAGGCAATCTTCACAACATCCCATGTAATATAGATAATAAGAGGGGACATACATAGTTGGCTTACACTCGCCACGTCAATCAAAGTACATAAATAGCATTACATCAATCAAACACTCATGGCCCGACTACGGCGCCAAAATAAAAGATTAACCCAACATGCGACACGGTCCCGATCACCCCCAACTGGGCACCACTACTGATCATCAGGGAAAGACACGTAGTATCGGCGTGAGTCCTCGTCGAACTCCCACTTGAGCTCAAGCGCGTCATATGGAACGGAATCATCAGGCCCTGCATCTGGTTTGGAAGTAATCTGTGAGCCACAGGGACTCAGCAATCTCGCACCCTCGCGATCAAGACTATTTAAGCTTATAGGTAAGGCAAGGTAAATATATGTGGAGCTGCAGCAAGCGACTAGCATATATGGTGGCTAACCTGTTCGCAAAAGAGAGCGAGAAGAGGAGGCAAAGCGCGAGCGAGTAACTAGAGGGCAACCTGCGGCAAGCATTACTCCAACACCGTGTTCACTTCCCGGACTCCGCCGAGAAGAGACCATCACGGTAACTCACACTGTTGATTCATTTTAATTAAGTTAAGGTTCAAGTTATCTACAACCGGACATTAACAAATTCCCATCTGCCCATAACCGCGGGCATGGCTTTCAAAAGTTCAAATCCCTGCAGGGGAGTCCCAACTTAGCCCATGACAAGCTCTCACGGTCAATGAAGGAATAGACCTCCTCCCGAGACATTCCGATCAGACTCGGCATCCCGGTTCTACAAGACACTTCGACAAGTTAAAACAAATCCAGCAACACCACCCAGATGTGCCGACAAATCCCGATAGGAGCTGCACATATCTCGTTCTCAGGGCACACCGGATGAGCAAGACGTCGGGTAGGCCAGCCCAGAGTTGCCCCTGGTAGCCCCGGACATCGCTCGGTTGGACCAACACTCAGAGGAGCACTGGCCCGGGGGGGGTTTAATTAAGATGACCCTCGGGCTCCGGAAACCCAAGGGAAAAAGAGGCTAGGTGGCAAATGGTAAAACCAAGGTTGGGCATTGCTGGAAAAGCTTTAATCAAGGCGAACTATCAAGGGGTTCCCATTATCACCCAACCGCGTAAGGAACGCAAAATCCGGGAACATAACACCGATATGACGGAAAACTAGGGCGGCAAGAGTGGAACAGAACACTAGGCGAGAGGCCGAGCCTTCCACCCTTTACCAAGTATATAGATGCATTAAGATAACAAGGCAATATAATGATATCCCAACAAGTAAATCATGTTCCAACAAGGAACGGTCTCCAATCTTCACCTGCAACTAGCAACGCTATAAGAGGGGCTGAGCAAAGCGGTAACATAGCCAATCAACAGTTTGCTAGGACATGGTGGGTTAGAGGTTTGACATGGCAATTTGGGAGGCATGATAAGCAAGTGGTGGGCATCGCAACATAGGCATAGCAAAAGAGCGAGCATCTAGCAAAGCAAAGATAGTAGTGATTTCGAGGGTATGATCATCTTGCCTGCAAAGTTGTCAGAGTTGACTGGATCCTCGAAAGCAAACTCAACGGGCTCCTCGTTAGCGAACTCGTCTCCCGGCTCTACCCAAACAATACAAACAAGCAACAAGGGCACAATCAACCACGTGCAAACTCAAACATCAGGATGCAAAGATGGTATGCTATGCGGGATGCAATATGTGATGCATATGCAAGATTTGACAAGGAATGCATGAACCTGGCGTCAACTTGGAAATCCAAGTGTTCCACTGGAAAGATGAGATGAAATCGCTTGAAAACGATATAAAGAACGCTGGAATCGGAGTTACGGTTTGGAAATGGCAAGCAATTCAAATATGACCACGTTCTGCGATTTACAGCAAGTAGCCATCTAAATGCCACAAGAAGAACATGCTACAGCACCCAAACATGGCATCATAATACATGGCAGGGATCCATTCATGATGCTTAACAAAAGACTAGCACAGAGATACGTCCAATTCATCCAATAACAAGTTCAAACAAGCATGGCAAAAATGCATTTGGGAAACAGATTTCAGACTTTGTGAAATTAACACTTGTCTGGAATTTCAGATCAGATAGCACACTTTGGAGCATGAAAACAATAAGCTACAAGACCTGAACATGATAAAGTAAAGCATGGTATGGAGCTACACAAAGAGCTTAACAAAAGTCCCTTAGTGACCTTGAGCCAAAAAGGATCAGAAAATACATTTGCAAGCATGTGAACATGGCAAAAACATAATCGGTTCTCAGACTTAGTGAAAACTGGAGCATGCTGAAACAGATATCAAGTAGGCATGTTTACGAGATCGATGCACTCACTACAGAGCAAGTCATGACAATCTAAGCATACACCCATCAAGAATATACAAAATACAAGCTAGACATGGCAAGAACAATAGCATAGAATGCACGGATCAACTACAACATCCTCGGCAAAATTGCTAACAAGTAGACAATCTGCCTAGATTCATGAAATAGCAAAAGTAGAGTTCGATTGACTCAAGCTAGGGTGCTCCATAATTGCAAACAAAGACATGGATGGATAGAGCACTACAAGGTTAACAAAACATCCTTACTGATCATCCTCAAAAGAGGCACAGATCACTAGGAAACAACATGAACATATGGCATAATGAGATAAACAGACCAAGGACTTAGTGGAAATGCTAAGTCCCTGAAATCAGCATTAACGAATGATCCACTTTGCAAGCTTGTGCTAGTCACCACACACATCACAAAAATACATGGGTTTCACCTATGGATAGATGGAAAACATATAACAAAACTCATGTAGAGCTCAGGGGCATATCATGAACACATTAATCATGGCAAAAATGACAAATTTCTAATTGGAGCAGCAGATCTGACAATTATCTCAAATAGCATTCTTCCAACAGCATTTCGGGCATCAACATGAACTCAAATGAAAATGATGCAGTTAGATGAAATGATGTACTCTCTGAGGTGAACATTTTGATATGCTATATGCCCAAAACAGAGCTACGAATAAGGAGTTACGATGCGATGAACAAGGGCATATGGATCTGGGGATCGGGGACTTAGGAAAAAATCACCACCTCGCGGATTAGGGTTTACTGTAGCTGCGGATCTGGATCTAGCGTGCACGGACTTCAAGGCGACGGCGCTCCCGCCGGAGTTGACGAAGACGACGGCGACCGGTGGATCTAGGGCGCGGGAAGGCCAGGGACTCGCGGGGCGGCGCCGACGCTCGGCGTTGGGCGGCTCCGGGCGGCTCCGGACGGAGTGGGTGGCGCGGCGAGGTGGTCCGGCCAGAGTCCGGCGAGGCGGTGGCCGGTGGTGGCGAGTGGCGGGACTCGCTGGCGGGAGGAAGGCAGCGGCGAGGCGCGAGGAGGAAGAAGCGGGCGCGGGCGACGCGCGGCTCCGGCCCGGACGGCGGCGGGGAGGGCCGGCGCTGGGCCTGGTGGGCCCGCGCGGTCGGCGGCGATGTGGGCGCCTGCCGGGACACGTGGCGGCGCGCTATTGGCACGGGGCGGCGGTGCGGTGCAGGTCAGACATGTCCGTCGGCGCGGATTGTGTCCGGCGCGCGAGGAGAGGGAGAGATCTAGGGTTTGCCCGAAAATTTCGGGGAGTGGTCTTTATATAGGCATAGAGGGAGCTTGGAGTGTCCAAATGAGGTGCGGTTTTCGGCCACGCGATCATGATCGAACGCTCTAGATGATGGAGATGATTTTGGTGGGTTTTGGGCCAAAATGGAGGGGTGTTGGGCTGCAACACACACAAGGCCTTCTCGGTCCCTCGGTTAACCGTTGAAGCATCAAACGAAGTCCAAATGGTACGAAACTTGACAGGCGGTCTACCGGTAGTAAACCAAGGCCGCTTGGCAAGTCTCGGTCCAATCCGGAAATGTTTAATCCCCACACATGAAAGAAAGGTAGAAATGACCACCAGAGGAGAACGAAGCGCCGGAATGCAAAACGGACAACGGGGAAAATGCTCGAATGCATGAGATGAACACGTATGCAAATGCAATGCACATGATGATTTGATATGAGATGCATGACAAAGACAACAAGACATGGAGACAAAAACCCGAACCCGAGAAAATAAAATAACTTAAGGCCGGAAACGGCAAGAGTTGGAGTACATATGGGGAAAATCATATCTGGGGTGTTACAACACTCCACCACTACGAAAGGATCTCGTCCCGAGATCTAGGACTGAAAGAACGCCGGGTACTCAGAACGGAGGTGATCCTCGCGTTCCCAGGTAGCTTCATGGTCGGAATGGTGTAACCACTTGACTTTGAGGAATTTGATTGACTTGTTGCGAGTCTTGCGTTCAGTCTCTTCAAGAATAGCAACGGGGTGCTCACGATAAGAGAGATCTTCTTGGAGCTCAATGTCCTCGAAGTTGACGGTGCGGTTAGGAGTCTTGAAGCACTTTCGAAGCTGAGAGACATGGAACACGTCATGAACATTTGCAAAGTTTGAAGGAAGCTCGAGTTGATAGGCGAGATCGCCTCTCTTGCTGACGATCTTGAAAGGTCCCACGTATCTAGGGGCAAGCTTCCCTTTGATACCGAAGCGACGAGTACCTTTCATTGGAGAGACGCGGAGGTAAACATGATCTCCGATCTCGAAAGCCAAATCACGGTGCTTACTATCATAGTAGCTCTTCTGGCGGGATTGGGCTGCTTTGAGGTTATCTCGAATGACTTTGCACATTTCCTCTGCCTCTGTGATTAAGTCATTTCCCAGAAGTTGACGTTCACCGGTTTCAGACCAGTTGAGAGGGGTACGGCACTTCCTGCCATACAGAATTTCAAATGGGGCCTTGCCCGAACTTGCTTGAAAACTGTTGTTGTAGGAGAATTCAGCATATGGAAGACAATCCTCCCACTTCATGCCGAAGGAGATCACACAAGCCCTGAGCATATCTTCAAGAATCTGATTGACACGCTCGACTTGACCGCTAGTTTGAGGATGGAAAGCTGTGCTGAAGCGGATGTTGGTGCCCATGGCCTTCTGAAAAGAATCCCAAAACTTGGAGGTAAAGATGCTGCCACGGTCTGAAGAGATCACTTGTGGAATACCGTGCAGAGAGACAATTCGAGAGGTATAGAGTTCCGCCAATTGAGCTGCAGTGATTGACTCTTTGATAGGCAGAAAGTGAGCCACTTTAGTGAGTTTGTCGATGACAACGAATATAGCATCATTGCCACGCTTGGACTTTGGAAACCCAGTCACGAAGTCCATCTCAATGTGGTCAAACTTCCATTCTGGAATGGCAAGAGGTTGGAGGAGACCAGCTGGCCTTTGGTGTTCTGCCTTCACTCTTCTGCAGACATCACATTCATTCACGAACTGAGCAATCTCGCGCTTCATTCGAGTCCACCAATAAGCCTGCTTGAGGTCCTGATACATCTTCGTGCTCCCAGGGTGGATGGAGAGGAGAGAATTGTGAGCCTCGTTCATGATCACTTTACGAAGGTCACCTTTGGGCACAACAATACGATCCTCGAAGAAGAGAGTATCCTTGTCATCAAGGCGGTAGCACTTGTACTTGGGTTGACTCTTGGCAATCCCAATCTTCACCTTTTTCACCATAGCATCAAGAAGCTGAGCTTGGCGAATCTGGTCTTCCAAGGTAGGAGAGACTTGAAGGTTGGCGAGGAAACCTTGAGGAACAACTTGCAGATTAAGTTTGCGGAAAGCTTCACAAAGCTCGGGTTGATAAGGCTTGAGAATCAGACTGTTGCAATAAGCCTTCCTGCTCAATGCGTCAGCAATCACATTGGCCTTGCCTGGAGTATACTCGATACTCGGATTATACTCTTGAATCATTTCGACCCATCGAGTCTGCCTGAGGTTGAGATTAGGCTGAGTGAAGATGTACTTGAGACTCTTGTGATCAGTGAAAATGTCCACTTTTCTTCCCAATAAGAGATGTCTCCAAGTCAAAAGAGCATGCACAACTGCCGCCAACTCGAGATCATGAGTGGGGTAGTTCTTCTCGTTGGGCTTCAACTGGCGAGAGGTATAAGCCACAACTTTCTTCTCTTGCATCAACACTGCGCCAAGACCTTGGAGAGAGGCATCACAAAAGACCTCGTACGGCTTGGATTCATCAGGAGGAGTCAGAACTGGAGCAGTGACCAATTTCTCTTTCAAAGTGTTGAAAGCAATGTCACACTCCGGAGACCAAACGTACTTGACGTGCTTCTGGAGAAGATTTGAGAGAGGCTTCGCGATCTTAGAAAAGTTTTCAACGAATCTTCGACAGTAGCTTGCGAGACCGAGGAAGCTACGGAGTTGCTTCACGTTCTGAGGTGGTTCCCAATTCACAATTGCAGACACCTTCTCAGGATTCACCGCAATGCCCTTGGCAGAGATGATATGACCAAGATAAAGAACCTCATCGAGCCAAAATTCGCACTTGGAGAACTTGGCGTAGAACTTGTGTTCCCTGAGCTTATCGAGTACCAAACGCAAGTGCTTGGCATGATCTTCCTTGTTCTTCGAAAAGACCAGAATGTCGTCGAGATAGACCAAAACGAAGTCATTGGTGTAGGCGTTGAAGATGAAGTTCATCATGCGAGAGAAAGTCGGAGGAGCGTTGACGAGGCCAAAAGACATGACAGTGTATTCATATGAACCAAAGCTTGTCCTGAACACCATCTTGGGAATATCGTGCTCGCGGATTCGAATCTGGTGATAACCCATACAGAGATCAAGCTTGGAGAATACTTGGGCACCTTTGAGTTGTTCGAACAGCTCGTTGATGTTGGGAAGTGGGTATTTGTTCTTGATGGTCTTGTTGTTCAATGGACGGTAATCAACACAAAGTCGGTCCGTTCCATCCTTCTTCTTCACAAAAAGAACACCACAACCCCATGGAGAAGAACTAGGTCGGATGAGACCCATTCTCTCTTGAACACCGAGTTGCTTCTTCAGCTCCTTCAACTCTTCAGGTCCGAGCTTGTAAGGACGCTTGCAAACCGGTTCCGTGCCAGGCTCAAGATTGATGACGAATTCAACTGGCCGGTGCGGAGCCATTCCTGGAAGCTCTTCTGGAAAAACGTCCTGATATTCGCAAACGACTGGAATTTGCGAGATAGCATCCAGTTCACCCTTCTCATTGAGAGAAAACAGACGGATAGTATCATCACGAGCAGCAAAGACAATTACATCCTTAGATGAATGAGTCAATTGAATCTGCCTGGCAGCACAATCAAGATGCGCCTTGTGCTTAGAAAGCCAATCCATCCCAAGAATAAGATCAATATCCGAGTTGCCAAGGACCATTGGAGAAGAAAGAAACTTGTAATCGCCCAACGTGATAGTAACATCCGGAGCCAACATTTTAGTGTTCATGAACAAACCTGGAGAAGAAACCGCTATCGGCTTAGGCAAATCAATAGTATGAACATCATGCATGGATGCAAAAGGCTTCGATAAAAATGATAAAGATGCACTAGTGTCAAAAAGAACTCTTGTGGGAATGTCATTAACAGGAAGGTTACCCATAATCACATTTGGCGAGTCCTTTCCCTGTGCTGCATTCAGCAAGTTGACCTTGGCGTACTTGGTGTTATGCTTGACCATAGCTGTACTTGCCAATCTCACAGGAGGAGGAGGAGGAAGACGCCTCTGATTGAAGCATTTGTTGGTATAGTGACCCTTCTATTGGCACTTGTTGCACGTGACCTCTGAAAGCGGACGGTGATACGGAGCACTCGATCTTGGAGCTTGAGATGAAGTCTTGTTCTGAAAGCCAGGGTTGGGTGGGTGGGAACATCCACTGCCACCTTTTCTCTTCTGATACGGCTGACGGAACGGAGGAGGAGGAAGCCAATACTTCTGCTGCTTGGCCACTTGAGTAGAGGAAGAAGGAGTAGCATCTCTGACTCGCTTCTTGGAAGCATCACACCTCAGTTGAGCGGCCTCTTGCTTCAATGCCATGTTGTAGAACTCATCGTACCTCAAGGGCTCAAAGAGAACAAGAGCTAGCTGAATTTCTTCTCTGAGACCACCCCTAAACTGGTATATCATGCTCTTCTCGTCAGGGACGTCCTGCTTAGCAAAGCGGGCGAGCTTCTGAAACAACTTGTTGTAGTCATAGACAGACAAAGAGCCTTGCTTCAGGTTGCGGAATTCCTCACGCTTGCTTTCAACCACGCTCTGAGGAATATGATGAGCTTTGAAGTCTTGACGGAATTCATCCCAGGTAATCACACGGCCTCCTCTGGAATCCTTGTACTGCTGGAACCATTCTGCAGCTTGGTCTTTGAGTTGGAAGGAAGCGAACTTGACGAAGTCCTCAGGCCTGACGTTACTGCACTCGAAATGCTTGCACAGATCCACGAGCCAATCGTCAGCATCAGTTGCCTCAACACAATTGCTGAAAGTCTTTGGCCCGTTAGCAAGGAACTGGTTGAGTGTAGCAAAGTGATTCTGATTGTTGCCTTGGTTGCCTTGGTTCGCTTGATTGCACTCTTGAAGAATTTGCATGATCAACTGTGTGTTTGCATTGGTTGTGGCCATCACAGCTTGCCATGCCTCCGGAGGAGGTGGAGGTGGTGGCGGATCCTGATTCTGATTCTGATTGGTGCTCTTAGCGGGAGCCATCCTGAAGAGGGTGACAACCGTTAGCACATTGACAGATAAAATGAAGCTGAATCAAACGGGTTGAAATTGCAACATAAAGTCTTCACATCCGAACATAAGAACGAATGCATTCCACTTGAAATGGTCACATATCCATAAATTGAGAAGCCACTTAAAATTTAGGTAGAGGAATAAATCAACAAGGTACGGATCAAGAACGAATACTCGGTAAGAAATCCCAATCTCAAACCAAATATCCGTGGAAGAAGAACTAGAGCTACAAGAATTCCCACCTATGAAACTCCCGAACCTTTCCGGTTATGCAATCAGGTGTTGGGGATACAGGGGAAGCATAATATCTCACCCAAATCTAGCAAATCCTACATCCAGCTGTATCCATCCTTCAACACATAACCGAGAAAAACTTCGGAAACCATCTACCTCAACCTTCGAAAAGCATCCGTTATACAAGTTATGGCGATACTCCCGAACTCCCGCCCCAGTACTGGGTGGCGTCGAGGTTATCTCACCAACGAACTGCATAAAAGAGATTTTCGATGTCGGCGTACTAAACTCAGGTATTCCAGAACTGCAATGATAAAATTGTGACGACAACACCTTGGAGCTCAACTCCCCGGGACACTGCCACAACCCCTAAAGACAGGAGGCACCAAGAACAATGTTCTCGTCACAAAACCATCGGAACGATTCCAAGATACCCGCGTGATCCTAAATTTTTTTTAGTGCAATTTGAGAAGAGAAGAGTCAAAACTCTACGTCAGGATGCCTTACCAAGGCGATGAGGAGACTGGGGAGTAAAAAGAATTCCTAAACTCTCCGATATATAATTCCTAAATGACTCAAAACTTTTTTTCTAGACTCAACTCAGCCGCTAATAACGATCAAGCAATGGGGGCTCCTAAGGTCGGGGAAGGCTCTGATTACCAACTTGTAACGCCCTCGATGCGGCTATAGCTCCCACGTGTCGAGGCACGACTTAGAGGCATAACCGCATTGAAAGCAAAGTCGCAAGTTAGGCAATCTTCACAACATCCCATGTAATATAGATAATAAGAGGGGAGATACATAGTTGGCTTACACTCGCCACGTCAATCAAAGTACATAAATAGCATTACATCAATCAAACACTCATGGCCCGACTAGGGCACCAAAATAAAAGATAAACCCAACATGCGACACGGTCCCGATCACCCCCAACTGGGCACCACTACTGATCATCAGGGAAAGACACGTAGTATCAGCGTGAGTCCTCGTCGAACTCCCACTTGAGCTCAAGCGCGTCATCTGGAATGGAATCATCAGGCCCTGCATCTGGTTTGGAAGTAATCTGTGAGCCACAGGGACTCAGCAATCTCGCACCCTCGCGATCAAGACTATTTAAGCTTATAGGTAAGGCAAGGTAATATATGTGGAGCTGCAGGCAAGCGACTAGCATATATGGTGGCTAACCTGTTCGCAAAAGAGAGCGAGAAGAGGAGGCAAAGCGCGAGCGAGTAACTAGAGGGCAACCTGCGGCAAGCATTACTCCAACACCGTGTTCACTTCCCGGACTCCACCGAGAAGAGACCATCACGGTAACTCACACTGTTGATTCATTTTAATTAAGTTAAGGTTCAAGTTATCTACAACCAAACATTAACAAATTCCCATCTGCCCATAACCGCGGGCACAGCTTTCGAAACTTCAAATCCCTGCAGGGGAGTCCCAACTGAGCCCATGACAAGCTCTCACGGTCAACGAAGGAATAGACCTCCTCCCGAGACATTCCGATGAGACTCGGCATCCCGGTTCTACAAGACACTTTGACAAGTTAAAACAAATCCAGCAACACCACCCAGATGTGCCGACAAATCCTGATAGGAGCTGCACATATCTCGTTCTCAGGGCATACCGGATGAGCAAGACGTTGGGTAGGCCAGCCCAGAGTTGCCCCTGGTAGCCCCGGACATCGCTCGGTTGGACCAACACTCAGAGGAGCACTGGCCCGGGGGGGTTTAAAAAATATGACCCTCGGGCTCCGGAAACCCAAGGGAAAAAGAGGCTAGGTGGCAAATGGTAAAACCAAGGTTGGGCATTGCTGGAAAAGCTTTAATCAAGGCAAACTATCAAGGGGTTCCCATTATCACCCAACCGCGTAAGGAACGCAAAATCCGGGAACATAACACCAATATGACGGAAAACTAGGGCGGCAAGAGTGGAACAAAACACTAGGCGAGAGGCCGAGCCTTCCACCCTTTACCAAGTATATAGATGCATTAATATAACAAGGCAATATAATGATATCCCAACAAGTAAATCATGTTCCAACAAGGAACGGTCTCCAATCTTCACCTGCAACTAGCAACGCTATAAGAGAGGTTGAGCAAAGCGGTAACATAGCCAATCAATGGTTTGCTAGGACATGGTGGGTTATAGGTTTGACATGGCAATTTGGGAGGCATGATAAGCAAGTGGTAGGCATCGCACCATAGGCATAGCAAAAGAGCGAGCATCTAGCAAAGCAAAGATAGTAGTGATTTCGAGGGTATGATCATCTTGCCTGCAAAGTTGTCAGAGTTAACTGGATCCTCGAAAGCAAACTCAACGGGCTCCTCATTAGCGAACTCGTCTCCCGGTCTACCCAAACAAGACAAACAAGCAATAAGGGCACAATCAACCACATGCAAACTCAAACAGCATGATGCAAAGATGGTATGCTATGCGGGATGCAATATGTGATGCATATGCAAGATTTGACAAGGAATGCATGAACCTGGCCTCAACTTGGAAATCCAAGTGTGCCACTAGAAAGATGAGATGAAATCGCTTGAAAACAATATAAAGAACGCCGGAATCGGAGTTACGGTTTGGAAATGGCAAGCAATTCAAATATGACCACGTTCTGCGATTTACAGCAAGCAGCCATCTAAATGCCACAACAAGAACATGCTACAGCACCCAAACATGGCATCAAAATACACGGCAAGGATCCATTCATGATGCTTAATAAAATACTAGCACCAAGCTATGTCCAATTCATCCAATAACAAGTTCAAACAAGCATGGCAAAAATGCATTTGGTAAACAGATTTCATACTTAGTGAAATTAACACTTGTCTAGAATTTCAGATCAGATAGCACACTTTGGAGCATGAAAACAATAAGCTACAGGACCTGAACATGACAAAGTAAAGCATGCTATGGAGCTACTCAAAGATCTTAACAAAAGTCCCTTAGTGACCTTGAGCCAAAAGGGATCAGAAAGTACATTTGCAAGCATGTGAACATGGAAAAAACATAATCAGTTCTCAGACTTAGTGAAAACTGGAGAATGTTGAAACAGATATCAAGTAGGCATGTTTACGAGCTCGATGCACTCACTACAGAGCAAGTCATGACAATCTAAGCATACACCCATCAAGAATACACAAAATACAAGCTAGACATGGCAAGAACAATAGCATCGAATGCACGGATCAACTACAACATCCTCGGCAAAATTGCTAACAAGTAGACAATCTGCCCAGATTCATGAAATAGCAAAAGTAGAGCTCGATTGACTCAAGCTAGGGTGCTCCATAATTGCAAACAAAGACATGGATGGATATAGCACTACAAGGTTAACAAAACATCCTTACTGATCATCCTCAAAAGAGGCACGGATCACTAGGAAACAACATGAACATATGGCATAATGAGATAAACAGACCAAGGACTTAGTGGAAATGCTAAGTCCCTGAAATCAGCATTAACGAATGCTCCACCTTGCAAGCTTGTACTTGTCACCACACACATCACAAAAATACATGGGTTTCACCTTTGGATAGATGGCAAAACATATAACAAAACTCATGTAGAGCTCAGGGGCATATCATGCACACATTTATCATGGCAAAAATGACAAATATCTAATTGGAGCTGCAGATCTGACAATTATCTCAAATAGCATTCTTCCAACATCATTTCAGGCATCAAGATGAACTCAAATGAAAATGATGCAATGCGATGAAATGATGTACTCTCTGAGATGAACATTTTGATATGCTATATGGCCAAAACGGAGCTACGGATGAGGAGTTACGATGCGATGAACAAGGGCATGTGGATCTGGGAATCGGGGACTTAGGAAAAATCACCACCTCACGGATTAGGGTTTACTGTAGCTGCGGATCTGGATCTGGCGCACGCGGACTTCGAGGCGGTGGCGCTCCCGCTGGAGTTCACAAAGACGACGGCGGCCGGTGGAGCTAGGGCGCGGGAAGGCCGGGGACTCGCGGGGCGGCGCCGATGCTCGGCGTTGGGCGGCTCCGGACGGAGTGGGCGGCGCGGCGAGGTGGTCCGGCCCGAGTCCGGCGAGGCGGCGGCCGGTGGTGGCGAGTGGCGGGACTCGCCGGCGGGAGGAAGGCAGCGGCGAGGCGCGAGGAGGAAGAAGCGGGCGCGGGCGGCGTGCGGCTCCGGCCCGGACGGCGGCGGGGAGGGCCGGCGCTGGGCCTGGCGGGCCCGCGTGGTCGGCGGCGATGTGGGCGCCCGCCGGGACACGTGGCAGCGCGCTATTGGCGCGGGGCGGCGGCGCGGTGCAGGTCGGACATGTCCGTCGGCGCGGATTGTGTCCGGCGCGCGAGGAGACGGAGAGATCTAGGGTTTGCCCGAAAATTTCGGGGAGTGGTCTTTATATCGGCATAGAGGGAGCTAGGAGTGTCCAAATGAGGTGCGGTTTTCGGCCACGCAATTGTGATCGAACGCTCTAGATGATGGAGATGATTTTGGTGATTTTTGGGCCAAAATGGAGGGGTGTTGGGCTGCAACACACACGAGGCCTTCTCGGTCCCTCGGTTAACCGTTGAAGCATCAAACGAAGTCCAAATGGTACGAAACTTGATAGGCGGTCTACCAGTAGTAAACCAAGGCCGCTTGGAAAGTCTCGGTCCAATCCGGAAATGTTTAATCCCCACACACGAAAGAAAGGTAGAAATGACCACCGGAGGAGAACGAAGCGCCGGAATGCAAAACGGACAACGGGGAAAATGCTCGAATGCATGAGATGAACACGTATGCAAATGCAATGCACATGATGATATGATATGAGATGCATGAAAACGACGACAACACATGGAGACAAAAACCCGAACCCGAGAAAATAAAATAACTTAAGGCCGGAAACGGCAAGAGTTGGAGTACATATTGGGAAAATCATATCCGGGGTGTTACAATAGGTTAGTCCCAAAAATAATATAAAAGTGGATAATAAAGCCCAATAATGTCCAAAACAGTAGATAATATAGCATGGGGCAATCAAAAATTATAGATACATTGGAGACGTATCAACATTACATTGATGAATTGGAGCTATTATGTATCTCTCTAGGTTGTGATTGTTATATGATGAATGTCATCCAACACAAATATACATTGCTGATCCAATGCCTACACTTTTCTCATATTGATCTTTGCTAAGTTACTTTCGTTGTTGCTGCTATTACAATCACTACAAAACTATTGTTGTTATTGTTCCTGTTACTATTGCTACTATTACTACTGCTATCAAACTATCGTACTATTGTGCTACTAAATGCTTAGCTGCAGATATTTAGTTCTCCAAGTGTGGTTGAATTGATAACTCAATGGCTAATACTCATAAGTATTCTTTGTCCCCCCTTGTGTCGAATCAATGAATTTGGGTGAAATACTACCCTTGAAGACTGTCGTGACCCCCTATACTTGTGGGTTATCACACCATCTCATGTTCAAACCCTAGTTCATTTCTTGTGTTCAATCTTTGTATCCAACCTCACATTGGTACGTAGGGGTGCTTGTAGTGTTGATTATATCTTGTAGTTGATGCTAGTTGGGTTTTTGGTTGAAGACTTGTATTCAGATTGTTAAACACTTATTTATACCCTTTGATCATGAACACAATTATGATTTGTGCATAGTTCTATTTGTTCTTGAGGACATGGGAGAAGTCTTATTATTAGTAATCATGTGAAGTTGACTAATGTTTAATGTTTTGATGATATGTTATGTTGTTTTCCTCTAGTGGTGTCGTGTGAACGTCGACTACATGACACTTCGCCATCTTTGGGCCAAGGGGAAGGCATTGTGGAATTTGTTTGTAAATGTGGGTTGCAGGAGTGACTGAAACCTAAACCCCAGTATGAACTGTTCCGTAAGGGACCGACTTGAATCCATATGTTTAATGTTATGGTTAGATTTATCTTAATTACTTCTCTAGTATCTGTGGATGCCTGCATGCAGGGTGTAATCATAAGTAGGTGATTTGTTCAAGTAAGAACATCACCTTATCTCCGATCCACCCACATAACAACTTATCAAAGCAATGCCAGTAAGTCGATGAATCATGGTGAAGGTAACTAGACAAAATTCTCGTGTGTCCTCAAGAGCATTTTAATCACTATAAGAAGTTCAACCGGCTTGTTCTTAGCAATATTAAGGATTGATCCGCTTTCTGCACCTTGCTATTTTATTACTTGTTACTTGCTACCAATTATCTTGCTATCAAACTATATGTCAAAACTATCTAACAACACTCGTAGAGAATGCCTTGCTAAAAACCGCTTATTGATTCCTTCTGCCCTCGTTGGTTTTGACACTCGTACTTATCGAAACGACTACAACAAATCCCCTATACTCGTGGGTCATCAATGTACATTGTTTTTTCATGGCGACATGGCTTCGGTCCTCTTCAGTAGTCTTGGTTGTAGCATGGTAGGGATGGCTTCTCCTATATTTATTGTTCGGTGTTGGGTTTGTGTCACTTGTGCCACCCACTCGGTGTTGTTTTATTTATCTTTCGACTTGTTTGTTTGAGAGTTTTCTCACCACTTTGTATCTATTCGGCCCTTTGTGCCTTTATATATAAAGGGGTCAAAAGCCTATTTCAAGAGAAGGGGTCGAAGTGAATAGTCAACCCATCACTGGAATTGTAGCCTTGAGCGTTTCTAGTTTCTTATTTTAAAATAAATTTGTATAAGAGGTTCTAAGATTCCAAAATTACTAGAATAGTTGTTTAGATTTGATTGACAGAAGAGGACACAAATGGACAATTACAAGGCAAATATTACAAAGCAAGAAGAAGAGGGCATAAAATGGAGTTGTCTTACTTACCATAGTGTTTAGTGTGTTTAGGGCATCTCCAACGCTCACTCTAAAATCGTCCACATCCACCTGGTTCAAGCGGTCTGGGCGCATTTTACCATCCAACATGGTATCCCACGGTCCATGAGTCGGTCCAGACGTTTATTTTTTCTAGAAACTAGAGGCAAACTGGAGGGGGCTTTGCGGGAGTCCGTACAACTGTCACGTAGGACTTTGACACCCCCGACCCACTCAAACCCCCTTACATTCCACTTTTTCACTCTGTCCCTACTTTTTCCTTGCGTTGCATTCGCACCCTCCTTCTGCGGTGTCACCGTTGTACCTCTGCGACCGTCGCCCAGACATCGTAGGACATCTACAGCCCTCGCCACCAAGGATCCCTCTGCAGCCAGGCACCCGCTCCCCTACCGACGACGTCCATGGCGGACACCACACATGATAGGTGTTCGTTCAAATGTCATTGAGCTCTTTTGTTGAACCTTTTGTTGTTTTCTAGAGTAACTCGATGGCAGGGGTACTTGGTGATGGAGCATGAGTTGCTTTGTGATGCGTGGTTGCTCGCATATGTGGACTTTCTACGCAGGAACTCAATGTGATCGATCTTTTGGCAGCATGTGCATGCTTCGTTTCCTGGGCAAAAAGAATATGCACCCTAGGACATGCACGTCATCCATGAACACAATGTGGAGTCGACATTGCATCGATGGTAAAACTTTCAACTATGTCTTCATGGGCGGTGTGATTCACCGAGTGGAGACAATGTGGTCATTGGGCTCGTCAACCTTGGTGATCGTAAGTTTTGCTCAATGTTGATCTACATGTTGGTTAATTCATTCATTCACTCAATGTTGCTCTACATGTTGTATAGCATGCACACACTACCTGTAGTGACCCGACCTCAAATGGTCAAGTCTCTGTGCTTTAATGTCCTCCCTGGATTGGTAATGCTGACACACACAGTACTCGAAGGATTTTTAACAGAGTGGCAATCACACACTTATTACATCGAACGTCTCAAAAGAGAACTTATTACAATAAATATGGCTTAAGGCCATCTAATACGATAACGGCGGAAGGCTTGGAAGATAAAGTGAGTCCATCAACTCCAACGGCATAGCTGAGTGCGTGACAAACGACCTATCGCGACTTACTCCTCGTCTGAAAAGTCTGCAACATAATATGTTTCAGCCCAAAAACGGGTCAGCACATGGAATATGTTGGCAATGTAACACAGTAGAGCAATGAATAGATAAATGCTAACAATACATGCATATATGGTTGGTGGAGGATCTATACTTATAATGTTTTTTGCGAAAAGCTAATTTTTTTCCTACAACAAAGGAATAAATTTTTATTTAACTATCATGGTAGTTGAAACATTGAGAATGGTACCCCCATCTCAATCCCAATTAAAAGTAATTATCAACCCAACAAATTAGTTTAGAGTGATGAGATAAAGTAGGATAATCCAAGTACTAGATACTCAAGTTGTCCATAACCGGGGACACGGCTAACCATGATTAGTTTGTACACTCTGCAGAGGTTTGCGCACTTTCCCCCACAAGACTCGATCTCCTCCGTTGGATTTCTCGCACTATGTGGTGTTTGAGAAACGGATGACCAAGACACAGTCTTTCAGAAGCATTAACTCCTTACTCCGGGTGGACAGTTACACCTACTTTCCCTCTACATCTGCTAGCCCACCACTGAAAGAGGTCACACAACATACTCAACTATGCCAGAGCCCATAATGGCTTGTGGCTGCACACGGAAGTTTCCAGCATGAATAATCTCATGATCCCTTTGAGCCTGGGTGGCGGACCATAGGAGGATCGCGCGGTATATCCCCGGGATCTCCTAGACAACACTGGTATATCCCCAGGTGCCCAAACAAGCAATCCACCCAGATGTGTATTAAAGTTGCCACCTTAAGTTGAACCATTAATTAACAATATCACATCTGTCATGGATTTCTCAAACCCAAACCACGTCTACGAGCATAGCATAGCAGTATAAGCATAACGTAGAAGTAACTCCCAGGGTTTGATAATAAAACAGGTAATAGGTTCTACCTCATCATCTACTTCCCAATACCCACAAGTTAATCACATCCTAATCATGCAAGGTTTGAGGATTAGAACTAATGCATAAAAATTGGATATGAAAGAAGTATGATCAATGTGTTACTTCCCTTGCTGACGATCTGCAAATCCTAAAGACTCGTAGTAGCACGCTTCGTACTCCGGGTGTTCTATCGCAAACAAACAATAGCATACATAAGCAATCAAGCAAATATGCATGGGTAAATCTCAAATAAGAAGATCTAACCAGAAAGTCCAACTTAAGAACTCCGGTTTGCAAAAAGAATCAAATCAAATGAGGCAACGAAACACAAATTGCGAAAGAAACAAGATCTGATTACTAATCTGGACTATAGTCAAATTTTACATTGCCAAAATCTTGTTCAAGTTGGTTAAACGGAAAGAGGGATTCGAGACGAAGATCTAGGCGCTTGAATCGCTTGATTCCGATAAACAAGCGAAAAGATAAAGTAGATCGAAAATTAGGGCAGAGATCGCAATCGAAAATAATCATGAAAAACCCTGGAAAAGAAAAAACTGACGAACAGGCTAACGAACGAACGTTCGCTGTCTGTGACTAACGGGTGAATGGCGTTCGTTAAAATGAACGAACGGACGAACGTCCGCTATTTAACCGAACCGAGAGAGAAAAACCAAACCGATCTATTAAAAAAACAGATCTAGGGTTTTCAAAATAAACCGAATGGTTTTAGAAAAAAAACGTCGGCTACCTCGGCGTACGTGACGGCGGCGGCAACTCCGGCGAGAGGCGGCCGCAGCGCGTGGATCGAGGCATGGCGGCGGCTAGGGTTTGCGCACGCGAGCGCTGGTGGGCTGGGGGGCTCGGGGACGCGGCTTATAAGGAGGTCGGCCGGGTGGAGTCCAGGCCGGGTATGGCCTGAAGTCGGTTCCCCTTTTTTTAAATTATTCCACGTAGAAAAACAAAGAAAAGAAATACTAAACGGTCTCCAAAAATCCCGAAATAAATTTTGCCCGTCCTCTAAAAATAAGACGGACAAGATGAACATTTATTTGGGCCTATAATGCAATTGTGAAAAACGCATATTTTCCTAATTCAAATAAAATTGCGATAAAATCCAAATAAAATATGCAAATTGATTTCAATATTTTTCCTCCAATATTTCATTTATTTTGGAGAAGTCATATTATATCCTCTCATATATTTTGGTATGAAATATTTTCGGAGACAAAATTTATTAAAACCAAAGTGATCCTTGTTTCCATATTTGATAAAATTCAAATATGCAAAATGATGAAATCCCCCAACTCTCTCTGAGGGTCCATGAGTTGCTTAGAATTTCGAGGTTCGCGGAAGTCGAAATGCACAAAATATGATATGCACGATTGACCTATGTATAACATTCCAAATTGAAAATTTGGGATGTTACAAACCTACCCCCTTAATATGAATCTCGTCCTCGAGATTCGGGTTGGCTAGAAAATAGGTGTGGATGGTCTTTCCGTAGATCATCCTCTCGTTCCCAAGTGGCTTCATCCTCGGTATGGTGGCTCCACTGAACTTTGCAAAATTTGATAACCTTGTTGCGAGTAACTCGACTGGAAAACTCAAGAATCTTGACAGGTTTCTCCTCGTAGGTCAAATCACTATCCAACTGTATTGCTTCCAGTGGCACTGTATCTCTCAGAGGGATATCGTCCATCCCTGCATGGCACTTCTTCAACTGGGAAACGTGAAACACATCATGAACTCCCGACAATCCTTTGGGTAACTCCAACTTGTAGGCTACCTCTCCCATGCGTTCCAAAGCACGGTACGGTCCCACAAATCTCGGGGCTAACTTTCCTTTAACTCCAAATCATTTAACTCCTCGAAGTGGTGACACTCTCAGATATGCTCTGTCTCCTATTTCATAGACTACCTCCTTGCGTTTTGAGTCTGCATAACTCTTCTGTCTTGACTGAGCTATCTTTAGTCTATCTCGAATTAGTTTAACCTTCTCTTCAGACTCCTTAATCAAATCGGGTCCAAACAGCTGCCTGTCTCCAACCTCATCCCACATCAATGGTGTTCTGCACCTTCTTCCATACAGGGCCTCGAACGATGCCATCTTCAAACTGGCCTGGTAGCTATTGTTGTACGATAACTCTACGTAGGGCAAATTATCATCACAACTAGATCCATAGTCTAGTGCACAAGCTCTCAGCATGTCCTCCAGAATCTAATTGACTCTCTCTATATGTCCATCTGTCTGCGGGTGAAAAGCTGTACCGAACTCCAGCCTGGTTCCCAAAGTCTGATGCAACTGGTGCCAAAACTTGGAAGTAAACTGTGTTCCTCTATCCGATACGATGGTCCTCGGAACACCGTGTAGACATACGATCCTGGTCATATATATCTTGGCCAACTTCGCACTTGTATAAGTGGTTTTCACTGGGATAAAGTGAGCTACTTTGGTCAAGCGGTCCACTACTACCCAGATAGAATCATATCCCGATCGGGTCCTGGGTAATCCAGTGATAAAATCCATGCCAAGTTTGTCCCACTTCCATTCGGGTATCAGCATAGGATGCAGTAGTCCTGCTGGCTTCTGATGTTCTGCCTTCACTCTCTGACATACATCACATACGGCTACATACTCGGCAATATCCTTCTTCATTCCAGTCCACCAGAAATGCTCCTTCAAATCCAAATACATCTTGGTGTTTCCAGGGTGTATCGAGTATGGTGAGTCATGAGCTTCCTGTAATATCAACTTCCTGATCTCGGCATTATTGGGCACATATACACGGTCCTTGAACCACGAGGTGTCGTGCTCATCCTCACGAAAACCTTTGGCTTTTCCTTCACTCATCTTCTCCTTTATCTCGGCAATTTCTTTGTCATCCTTCTGAGCTTCTCGAATCTTACCTAGCAATGTTGACTGCACTTGCATGGTTGTAACAAAACCTTTAAGAACTATCTCCAAACGAAGTTCCCTGAGATCCTCTTCTAACTCCTTTGGCATTCCTTTGCTTATGAGGGTGTTGACGTAAGTCTGCCAGCTCAAAGCGTCTGCTACAATATTGGCCTTGCATGGATGATAGTGCAACTTCATATCATAATCTTTTATAAGCTCCAACCATCTCCTTTGCCTGAGGTTCAACTCCGTCTGTGTGAAAATGTACTTCAAACTCTTATGATCCTGTCGGATTTCGGGTTCCGGCAGACCCTTGAGGTTCGAACACTGGGGTGCGCGCGGAGATTTCGCCTCCTACCTACCTGCACCCCTCCGCCATGCTAGGATCTAAAACTAAGGAAAGAACAACACAAGAGACACAGGGTTTATACTGGTTCGGGCCACTGTTGTGGTGTAATACCCTACTCCAGTGTGTGGTGTGGTGGATTGCCTCTTGGGCTGATGATGATGAACAATACAAGGAAGAACAGCCTCGTGAGGGTCTGTTCTTGGCTGGGGCGATGAACTGCTCGGTGGAGTTCAGTCACCTTCTCTCTCTCTGCCTCCAGCAAAACCGACCGAACCCCCTCCGCCCCTTTGCTCTGTGGGTGGCTGGTCCTATTTATAGAGGCCCTGGTCCTCTTCCCAAATATCGAGCGGGAAGGGAGCCAACAATGGCGGGCTAATTTGAAGGGGGACAGCTGGTATCAGCTATCCTGACAAAAGTAGTCTTCGCCTGCGCAAAGCTCTGGTGATGACGCCGTCTTGGGCTCCACGATGACCTCCATCTCGTAGTCCTCCTGGTCTTGGTCTCGTTGCACCGAAATGGCAACCTTTGCCTGATGCCTCGGTACTCCGCGGCTGCGCTTGCCCCCTTTGCACCAAAGAGGAAAGGAGGACGCTGCGCGGGCTGGCACCCGCCTGGCGCCCTGAGTCGTCATGGCTTGCGTCACGGGCACCTCGTGAGGTACCCCGCCTTGATCTCTCCGCCTCCTCGTGAGCCAGCCTGACGAGGCCGTGCCTGAGGAAGCTCCGCGTCGTCCGCCCCGCGAGGCTTGGCCCCTCGCGAGGGTCTTGGGTTTGTGTTGGTGAAGACGGGCCGTGCTGGGCCCCCCTTTGAGCCACGCCGCAGGCCGCAGGCAGGCAAGTCTGGGGACCCCCGTTCCCAGAACGCCGACAGTAGCCCCCGGGCCCAAGGCGCGCCCGGACTTGGCCGTGCAGGGAGGCGGAAGGGCAAGAGCGAAGCGCCGCGGGCCCTAACAGCCTGCGGCCTTGGGCGCCGCGTGGCGGTTGACTGGACGTGGGCGCCTTAGCAACCGCGCGAGTTGATAAAGGAGTGGCATCCGCCTAGGCCCTGCTTCTTGCTTTCCCCGGTTGCTGCTCAGATCCCCTTTCTTGCGCCTCTCCTTCCTTCCTCCGAAATTTCCAGATCTGCTCTGACCGTGCGACCTAGGGAGCCATGGCGCCTCGTCAGCCCCCGGCCGCAGCTTGGTACTCGTCTGCCCTGGACTCGCCGAACGTGTCGGAGGCGAGCCTTGCCCGGTTGCGCCGGATGGCGACGGCGTGGGGCATCGACGGGGCGAAGGTGTTCAAGGCCGGCTCCGCCACCCCTGAGGGTCAAAGGAGCACCTTCTATCCGCTCTTCGTAAGTGCCATTGTTGCTGGCCTGGTGCCTCCCTTCTCCGAGTTCTTCTTCTCTGTCCTCCGCCATTGCATGCTACAGGCCCTGCATCTCCATCCCAACTCCTTCCTTCTTCTGGCAATCTTTGCTTATTATTGCGAGGCTCACGTTGGGGTGCAGCCCTCAGTGGCCTTACTGTGCCACTACTTCTACCTCTGGACCTCTCGTGGGACTGCTTCCGCGTGCGCGAGCTTCGTCGCGTATGGCGGCGCCATTGCCATCTCGAACTCTGGGAAGAGGATTGAGGGCTTCAGGAGCAAGTGGATCTTGGTGGATGCTGGGCGCATCCACCCTCGGCAGATCCTGCCCACGGAGCAGCCCACAAGCTCCAGCGACTGGGGTCGAGCGGAGCTCGCGGATCCCCGCACGAAGATGGTGTTGGAGAAGATGGACGCGGATTTGAGGCCGACCGACATGGCGGCAGCGAAGCAGACCGGCGCGTCGCTGCTGAGGGAGTTCCTGGAGCACCGGCTGGCTCCGCTTCTGCAGTACTCACTTCCAATGTGGAGGCCCCGTCCGAGCCCCGCGGCCTTGGCCGATGGAGACCTGGCTGCGGTTCTCCAATCTCTGGTCGGGGGCAATGTGGCGAGGTTGGAGGGCGCTCCTACGCCCTTGTTCCTCCGCGACGACTGGGAGCGGGTGGTGAAGTCCATGCCCGTCTTCAACGGGGAGAGGCCCGTGCCCACGGAAGCTCCCGAGGGACCGGTGGACATGCCCTCCGGCGACTCCAGCGAAGAGGAGGAAGGAGGGGAGCGGGGAAAAGGGCCTGACTCTGAGGCGACTGACGGAGAGTCGAGGGCTCCCCTCCCCCGGCGCAGGTCCCGCGCTCTCCGCCTCTCTCCGAGCGATGACAATGAGGATGACGACAAAGACGACGACGAGGACAACGACGAGCAGGACGGCGGGAGCTCTCCCCCAATCCCGAAGAAGGACAGGACCGGGCTGATCTCCCGCGGGTCTCCCCTGGCCCCGGGGCGAACCGCAGACGCACCTTCCGCCTCCAAGCTTCCCAAGGTTGACCCTTCCAGCCGGCTTTCAGGCTTCAAATTTGGCCGGAGGCCGCTCGAGCTCACTGGCGACGACCCGTAAGCATTTGATTCTTGTCTTTATCTCTTGCTCTACTTCTGAGGCTTGATGTCTGCATCCTTTTGGATAGGCTGGCGCCCGCAGCAAAGAAGCCGAAGGGGGCTCCCGTGGTTTCATCCATGGCGGCGCTTCTGCCCGCGAAGGAGGGTGACCGCGACGCACAGGCTTCTCCTGCCCGGTCGTCCTTGCGAGGCCTGGCTGAGCCGGCTGGGGCGAGCTCAGCCCCCATGGCCCAAGTGGCTCCCGGGGTGCTCTTGCGTGCCGCCGCCACTGCAGCTGTCGGGGCGCGGCAGACTCCGCCTCAGGATGCCGCGGCTGCGCTGCCGCCTTCTCCTCCTACTCCACCGGCCACTGTCTCTCCGACTCCTTCTGCCATTCTGGATCGTGCTGTTGCTGAGCTGGACCGACTGCGTCAGGATCTTCTTGGTGCCGACCCCCGCTTGGTGGCCGGGCGCTTGGAGCTGGCTTCAGGATGGGTTCGCTCCGACGCCTCGATTCGGGCGGCGCTGGTCCAGGCCTCGACGGCATGTGACGAGGAGAAGCAGGCCGTCCTGGAGGCGAAGGCTGCTCGTGATGCAGCCCTGGGGGAGGTGGTCGACGTCCATGGTCGCTACAAGGCGCTGGAGGACGAGCTGCAAGGCCTGCGGGATCAGCTCGCGAAAGAGGTCCGCCTTCGCCAAGAGCAGAAAGAAGGCATGAAGGCTCGCGAGGCGGCCGTCGAGGGCCGGGAGGCCAAGCTCAGGAAGCGCCGCGACCGCCTAGGCGCGCTGGAGCGGGAGTTGGGGGCGAGGAAGGCCGAGCTGGACGGCAAGGCCCTGGTTCTTGCCGAGGACCACGCGGCCTTTACGGAGTTGGAGGCGAAGGCTCGCTCCTCGCTGAGGACGCTTTACGACAGCGGCCTGGAGAGCCCGCTGGCTGGTGCCGAGGACGGCCCCACCAAGCTGCTTCCCTTCCTGGTTCATGCTCTTGAAGATGTCTCCCTTGGCCTTGGCCCCACGGCCGAGGCTGAGGCGTGTGTCCTGTCTTCTGTAGCGCTGACGCAGGTCCTCACCCACATCTACCTTCGTGATCCCAGCGTCGACCTCGACAGCCTGTTGGAGCCAGTGAGCGGCGAGTGTGCTGCTGCCGCTGCCGAGGCCGTGAAGGGTCGCGCAGAAGCTCTGCTGGGGAAGTTCCGGGCCTTCAGCACCAAGCCAGAGCAAGGCGCTGCCGGCCCCGTTGCTTCGTGAGGCGAACCCACTCCGAGCTGCTCCCCCACTGCCAAGTGACTCTGTCGTGGCTCCTGTCCTGCTTTTAATTCCTGCACATGTGTCATGCCTCAGGGAGGTGTTTAAACTTGCGTTTGGTACTGGGATAACAGTGTGGACTATAATATTTGCTTTTGAATTCCTTGAAATTTGTGCTTTTCCTTCCTACTTGCTTATGTTCTACGCCGGCAGAGCCCGGCCCCGCGCGTACCTCACCCAGCAATAGTCCCGACCGGAAACCAGGACGGGACCAAGGAGTGAGGGGCTACGTGACAAGTTAGGCTCCTGAGTCGTGATGCTCAGGAGTCCCCCTTGGTGCACGAACAACAAGTAGGGAGGTATGATGTGGGTGGATCTACCGTTCTACGTCTGCAGAGCCCGGCCGCGCGCGTGCCTCACCCAGCGATGGTCCCGACCGGAAACCAGGACGGGGCCACGGAGTGAGGGGCTACGTGACCAGTTAAGCTCCTGAGTCGCGATGCTCAGGAGTCCCCCTTGACGCACGAATAGCAAGTAGGGAGGTATGATGTGGGTGGATCCACCGTTCTACGTCTGCAGAGCCCGGCCACGCGCGTGCCTCACCCAGCGATGGTCTCGACCGGAAACCAGGACGGGGCCACGGAGTGAGGGGCTACGTGACCAGTTAGGCTCCTGAGTCGCGATGCTCAGGAGTCCCCCTTGACGCTCAAACGGCCTTCGTACCTTGGCTCCGCTCGGGGAGAGACGCGCGACGAACCAGGCCCGGGGGACCTGGCTGGGCGGCGTGCGTCTGGGTGTGACCCAGGCGCAGCCCCCGTGCCCAGCCCCCTCGCGCGGCACTCCCGAGGGGAGGCGTTACGATGAGGCTAGACACTGAGCTCTGGGCTCCCTGAGGTTGATGCGGCCCGGGGGCCACCCTCAGTTGTTTATCACCAGCGCGGAGCATAGTGCTACCGTATGTGTACGGGCATAGCCGCTCCTCGGCAGTGTCGTCAGCCAGCGCGGAGCATGGTGCTTCCACTGGTACGTGGGAGGGGGCCCCCTCCGGGAGGAGCCCCCGGGGCGTGTACAGCCCCGCCCTGACACGTGGCTGGCACGGTAGGGCCTGGCGAGGTGTATCTGGGCACCCGTGAGCCAGCGCGGGACTCACGGGGCCCTACCTCTAGGCGGGTTGCGCCTGGCACTGGGCCTTATCTTGTGATGTGTCCCTGCAAATTTGGTTAGATGCCTGCACTCTACGTCCTCGGGTCCCGGCCCTCGAGCTGGTCTCAGCCGTCGCTGGTATGCCAGGTCGCGATGCCATGGACAAGGCCAGAGGGTGAGGGCTGGAGAGCCAGTAAGAGCCCTGAGTCGCGATGCTCAGGTACCCCCCCTTTAACGTGCAAGTGGTCGGCATGGAGAAGAAGAGGTGCCGTGGACCGGCATCGAATAATCATGCATGGTGGGTTTAACGCATAATCGGAAATAAATGCAAATGGGATACATGCCACTGGGCCTGGCCCGAGCGGCTTGGGGATCATGCGGCCTGAGGGGCGCCCCCAACAAGGTAAGCTGACAACATAGAATAAAAAGGGATACACGCCGCAGGGACGGACCCACGCGGCCTGGGAATAATGCAGCCCTGGGGGCGCTCCCAGTTGGAAGTAAAACTCGAAAGATGTCACCTGATGATGTTGAAGACGAAGGGTGTTGGTGTAGCAGACTCGGTGGGCTGCGGAAGCCGATCCTCATGAGCCCCCAGGCCCAGGGGCCTCGGGAGGCTCCGGAGGCGCTGGCGGCTCCTCGCGGGCCATCTCCATCTCTGCCAGGGATGCGGAACGCCTGGCCTCTCGTGCCTCCGCGATGCCCCTCATGAGGCACTGGTACATGTCAGCCGCGCTCGGCAAGCCGTAAGGCATGCGAACGTAGCGGTGGGGTGGACCTCCGCAGTGCCCCACTTGCGAGGGCCAGAGGCGCTCCAGGGAGGCGACTTGGTTGAGCCCTGGTACATCGATGCAGACGCGCAGCCCGCCATCCTCGCCTGG
The DNA here is from genome assembly GCF_018294505.1 of Triticum aestivum. NCBI lineage: Eukaryota > Viridiplantae > Streptophyta > Magnoliopsida > Poales > Poaceae > Triticum > Triticum aestivum. The sequence continues at coordinate 144,172,910 of NC_057803.1, read as the reverse complement.
ATGGGGGGCCACTGCTGGTAGGCGACGGCCGCCTCTCATGACTCTTGACTCCTGTAGCTCCTGAATGGCCTTGCTGACAAACTCCTGAGGGTCTGGATCTCCTTGCCTTGCTCCTTCTTGAGGGAAACGTGCTTCAAAACACGCCTCCATGTGGTGCCCAAGCGCCTCCCTCGTGACCCAAGCTAGGTCGGTGGCCCTCCAGGGGAGAGCCCCCAAGCCCTTCCTGAGGAGGGCGCCGGGCGCGCTTTCCTATACGATGGAGGGAGGTTCCCCCTGGGCAGGCGCGGGCCCAGAGGGGCCTGCCTCCTGAGGGGCCGGGCCGGACGATGTCTTCTTCTTCTTGGGGGCGGCCTCGGGAAGCCTCCTGCTTCCGCGATCCGGGTCTTCCAGTGATGCGGCCTGAAAGACTCGTTCCAGGGAACACACCGCGTCCTTCTCTTCACATGGCACCGTGATGACTCCGCCGCTTCCTGGCATCTTGAGGACGTTGTAGCCGTGGTGAGTTACGGCCATGAACTTGGCCAGCGCTGGGTACCCAAGGATGGCGTTGTAAGGTAGGTGAATGTGGGCGACGTCGAAGTCGATGAGCTCGGTGCGATAGTTGTCGCGTGCCCCGAAGGTGACAGGGAGGCGGACCTGCCCAATCGGGACCGTGGAGCCGTCGGTGATACCGGAGAAAGGCTTGGTTGGCTGAAGCTGGCTGTAGGGCACTTGGAGGTTGTTGAATGTCTCCACGGACAGGACGTTGAGCCCTGCCCCGCCATCGATGAGGGTCTTGGTGACCACCACGTTCCTGATGATTGGGGAGCAAAGGATCGGGAGGACTCGGGCTGTAGCCGCACACTTGAGCTGATCTGCTGAGCTAAGCGTGATGGCGCACGCCGACCACCTGAGAGGGCGCGTGGCTTCGAGCCTGGGAAGGACTGCATTCACTTCGCGGGCGAATTGCTTGAAGATGCGCTGAGAGGCGGGGGCTTGTGCTTTTCCCAAGATGCAGGCGATCGCGCGCGGCTCCTGGAAGCCCCCGGCCTCCTCGTCCTGGTGGCGGTCCTCGTTTCTCCTTGGCTGCGGCGGCCGCGGTGGGAGGCCTGTGTTTCCTTGTGGGCGATCCTTGCAAGGATGATCCCTCCAGTCTCCCTCGCGAGGCTGATCCCTCCATCCTCTCTCGCGAGGCGGGTCTTGCCAGCGATCCTCGCGAGGTTGGTCGCGCCAACCTTGGCGCGGGCCACGGTCTTCCCAGCGTCCTGCGTTCCTTCCTCCTCCTCAACCGTAGCCCCGGTCACTGCGGTCGGGGTGACGGCCGATCCTTCCTTCTCGCACGGCTCGGAGTTCTTGACATTCGTTGGTGTTGTGGGTGTGGAGGTCGTGGTACACACAGTGCCGGCTGCCCTTGGAAGGTTCGGGGTGATCTCTGCCCCGCTTGGTGTCTGGTTCTACCGCGAGCACGGCAGCCCCCTTGCGCTTCACATCCTTGGCCTTGGGCTTCTTCTCTTCGGGGTCTGCGGCGGGCAGCTCGAGGAGGGAGAGACGCCCTTCCTCGGCCCTGGCGCACTTGTTTGCCAAGTTGAACAGCTCCAAGGAAGTGCACGGGTCTTCATGCATCGACAGCTCCTCCTTCATCTTGACGTCGTGCACGCCGTCGGAGAAGGCCGAGATGATGGCCTCCTCGGTCACCTTGGGAATCTTGAGGCGTGCGTTGTTGAAGCGCTGGATGTACTTCTGCAGGGTCTCCCCGGGTTGTTGCTTGATGCGGCGCATGTTGCTCACGGCGGGTGGCCGGTAGCGAGTGCCTTGGAAGTTGGCGATGAAGCGGGTGCGCATCTCGTCCCAGGAGGAGATTGTGCCTGGAGCCAGGTTCAGGAGCCAGGTGTGGGCCCCGTCCTTGAGTGCCATGGGGAACTAGTTCGCCATGACCTTCTCGTCTCTGTTGGCAGCTTCGATGCCCAGCTCGTAGAGCTGGAGGAACTCTGCAGGGTCAGCCGTGCCGTCGTAGCGAGGAGGCAAGTCTGGCTTGAACTTGCCGGGCCACGCGACGCTGCGTAGTTCGGTGGTGTAGGCGCGGCAGCCTGCTGTGGCGACGGGAGGCCTTGGGTGACAGAGAGCCTGGTCTTGCATGTCCCCACGCGCAGCCGCTGGGAGCAGCGCGGGGTCTTGACGCGCTGGAGCAGGAGCATGGTCGCGACATGCTGGAGCAGGGAGCGCCCGGGCAGCTTCTTGCAGGCGAGGGACTTCTTGGCAGCTCTATTGTTGCCGCACTGGCACCTGACGGAGCGGGTTCCTCCCAAGGGCCACGCGCCTTTGGATCCATGGTGTCTTCTTGAGGAGGAGGCGGTCGGGGCGCCGCCGGAGCCTCATCGCCCGCGCGGGGCGGGGTGCGGTGCAGCGGAACGGACGGCGCAGGAGAGCCCCCTGCGGCGCGGACGAGCTTGGCGACGTGGTCGAGCCATTATTCGTAGACGTCGTCGACGGGACGGTAGCGCAGGAGCTCGTTTGCCGCGATGAGTGCAGCTCGAGCCAACATGGGCGCGCGAAGCGCGCGGGACGAAGATCCAGCCGGGGCGAGCGAGGGAGTTGCGGTGCGGCCGTCTTGCTGCACGGACGGATGCTAGGATGATGCTTGCCGCTCGTCCCCCGCCGGGCCGGTGGCGGCGTTGACGGCAGGCGATGGGGAACGGCGTGGATGCCCGCCGACAGGGGCCGTCTGGGCGACGCGGGAAGCGAGTGTGGCCTGGCGCTCGGCGCGGGCCCGACGAGCGTCAGACATGGGCGAGATGGTCGGAGGCGAACGGGGTGGTGGAAGACGAATTCCGACGCACCCCTACCTGGCGCGCCAAATGTCGGATTTCAAGTTCCGGCAGACCCTTGAGGTTCGAACATTGGGGTGCGTGCGAATATTTCGCCTCCTACCTACCTGCACCCCTCCGCCATGCTAGGATCTAAAACTAAGGAAAGAACAACACAAGAGACACAGGGTTTATACTGGTTCGGGCCACCGTTGTGGTGTAATACCCTACTCCAGTGTGTGGTGTGGTGGATTGCCTCTTGGGCTGATGATGATGAACAATACAAGGAAGAACAGCCTCGCGAGGGTCTGTTCTTGGCTGGGGCGATGAACTGCTCAGTGGAGTTCAGTCACCTTCTCTCTCTCTGCCTCCAGCAAAACCGACTGAACCCCCTCCGCCCCCTTTGCTCTGTGGGTGGCTGGTCCTATTTATAGAGGCCCTGGTCCTCTTCCCAAATATTGAGCGGGAAGGGAGCCAACAATGGCGGGCTAATTTGAAGGGGGACAGCTGGTATCAGCTATCCTGACAAAAGTAGTCTTCGCCTGCGCAAAGCTTTGGTGATGACACCGTCTTGGGCTCCACGATGACCTCCGTCTCGTAGTCCTCCTGGTCTTGGTCTCGTTGCACCGAAATGGCAACCTTTGCCTGATGCCTCGGTACTCCGCGGCTGCGCTTTCCCCCTTTGCACCAAAGAGGAAAGGAGGACGCTGCGCGGGCTGGCACCCGCCTGGCGCCCTGAGTCGTCATGGCTTGCGTCACGGGCACCTGGTGAGGTACCCCGCCTTGATCTCTCCGCCTCCTCGTGAGCCAGCCTGACGAGGTCGTGCCTGAGGAAGCTCCGCGTCGTCCGCCCCGCGAGGCTTGGCCCCTCGCGAGGGTCTTGGGTTTATGTTGGTGAAGATGGGCCGTGCTGGGGCCCCCTTTGAGCCACGCCGCAGGCCGCAGGCAGGCAAGTCTGGGGACCCCCATTCCCAGAACGAGGACAGATCCGTGTACACATCACAATGATCTCCAATAGGAAAATGTCTCCAGGTCTTGAGTGCATGCACTACAGCTGCTAACTCCAAATCATGCATGGCATAATTCAACTCGTGCGGTTTAAGTTGTCGTGAGGCATACGAAACAACTCTTCCATCTTGCATAAGTACTACTCCAAGTCCTAAGCGAGAGGCATCGCAATACACTTGGAAATCCTTGCGTGTATCCGGCAAAATCAGCATTGGGGCTGTAGTCAAACGTTTCTTCAGCTCCCGGAAACTTGCTTCACATTCCTCAGTCCAATGGAACTTGGTGTCCTTCTTCAACAACGTCGTCATAGGCTTCGCAATCTTAGAGAAATTTTCAATGAATCTCCGATAGTATCCCGCAAGTCCAAGAAAACTACGGATCTCTCCAACTGAGGCGGGTGCCAACCACTCAGTGACTGATTTCACCTTGGTAGCGTCCAATGTTATACCTTCTCCCGATATAACATGTCCAAGAAATCCAACTTCCTTCAACCAAAACTCACATTTTCTAAACTTGGCATATAACTGATGTTCTCTGAGCTTCTCGAGAATTAAACGCAAATGCTCCTTATGTTCCTCCTCATTCTTTGATTATACCAAGATATCATCTATGAACACCACGACAAACTTATCCAAGAACTCCATGAACACTTTGTTCATCATACTCATGAAATAGGCGGGGGCATTAATCAATCCAAATGACATAACGTATACTCATATAGCCCATACCTCGTGGTGAATGTTGTCTTATGTATATCCTTTTCTTGAATCTTCAACTGGTGGTAACCTGATCGCAGGTCGATCTTCGAAAACACCTTTGCTCCTTGCAGCTGGTCAAACAAATCATTGATCATCAGCAGTGGGTACTTATTCTTGATTGTTACTTCATTCAATGCCCGATAATCAACAACCATTCTTAGGGACTTATCCTTCTTCTCAACCAATAGCACCGGGGCTCCCCATAGTGATGAACTTCGTCGAATGTAACCTTTCTCCAATAACTCATTAATTTGTTTCTTGATCTCCTCCAGATCATTTGCGGGCATCCGGTATGGTCTCTTTGATATTGGCCCGGTGCCTGGCAATAGCCCTATCAAAAACTCTATGTCTCAATCTGGCGGCATGCCTGGTAACTCCTCTGGAAATACATCCGGGTAATCCTTTACGACAGACACTTCCTCCTGAACAACTCCTGTGAGAGAATGTACTTGGGTTCTCCTTGGCGAATGCCTGGAAACATACTTGATCCTTTTTCCCTCTGGGGTGGTAAGCAGAATCGACTTACTGGTGCAATCGATGTTTCCCCCATACCCCATACATCGATAGCCAATCCATTCCTAGTATCACATCCAATCCTTGTGACTCCAAAATTATCAGCTCTGAGGGGGAAACATGTCTTCCAATGGTCAATGGCATCTGAAAACATCCTTGACTTGCCATATACTCAGCTCCTGGTGAACTTACTAACATGGGTGTCCTAAGTACCTTAGTGGGAAACTTATACTTATCCATAAATCCCCTTGATACATATGAATGTGATGCACCAGTATCGAAAAGAACAATTGCAGTAAAAGACTTAACCAAAAACTTACCGATAACTGCATCTCGCTGCTCCTCAACTTCCTCCATGTTCACGTGGTTCACTTGTCCTATGTTGAAAGGGTTCGGCTTCTTCCCAGTGCTTCCATTGCCATTGTCGTTCTTCAATTCTGGACAATCGTTGGTGTAGTGCCCAGTCTTCCCGCACTTGAAACGAGTAATGTGACTTTGATCCTTCTTGGCGGGTGTGGCTAGGTTAGAGCGGTTCTGATTGCTACTTGCTCCGTTCCCATTCCTTGGGCCATTATGATTATGCGAACTTCCTCCATTGTGGGTGTGGCATCCATGGTTATGGACAAGTCCTCCCGAGTTTGGGGTGAGACGGGGCTTCTGCTGAGCTCCAGAGTTGTACTTTCCTTGTCCATACTTCCTCTTGCGGCTATCTATCCGCTGCTTCTTCCCTTCAATCATAAGAGCCTTGTCTACCAACTTGAGACGCCCCCGATTCGATCGTACACTAATCATACACGCAAATGTGTACGATCAAGATCAGGGACTCACAGGAAGATATCACAACACAACTCTACAAATAAAATAGGTCATACAAGCATCATATTACAAGCCAGGGGCCTCGAGGGCTCGAATACAAGAGCTCGATCATAGACGAGTCAGCGGAAGCAACAATATCTGAGTACAGACATAAGTTAAACAAGTTTGCCTTAAGAAGGCTAGCACAAACTGGGATACAGATCGAAAGAGGCGCAGGCCTCCTGCCTGGGATCCTCCTAAACTACTCCTGGTCATCGTCAGCGGGCTGCACGTAGTAGTAGGTACCTCCCGAGCAGTAGTAGTCGTCATCAACAGTGGCTTCTGGCTCCTGGGCTCCAATGTCTGGTCGCAGCAATCGAGTATAGGAAGGGGGAAAAGGGGGAGCAAAGCAACCATGAGTACTCATCCAAAGTACTCACAAGCAAGGAGCTACACTACATTTGTATGCATTGGTATCAAATGGATTAAGGGTATCATATGTGGACTGAACTGCAGAATGCCGGAATAAGAGGGGGGTAGCTAGTCCTTTCGAAGACTATGCTTCTGGTAACCTCCATCTTGCAGCAGAAGAAGAGAGTAGATAGTAAGTTCACCAAGTAGCATCGCATAGCATAATCCCAACCGATGATCCTCCCCTCGTCGCCCTGTGAGAGAGCGATCACCGGTTGTATCTGGCACTTGGAAGGGTGTGTTTTATTAAGTATCCGGTTCTAGTTGTCATAAGGTCAAGGTACAACTCCAAGTCGTCCTTTTATTGAGGGACACGGCTATTCGAATAGATCAACTTCCCTGCAGGGGTGCACCACATTTCCCAACACGCTCGATCCCATTTGGCCGGACACACTTTCCTGGGTCATGCCCGGCCTCGGAAGATCAACACGTCGCAGCCCTACCCAGGCACAACAGAGAGGTCAGCACGCCGGTCTAAATCCTATGGCGCAGGGGTCTGGGCCCATCGCCCATTGCACACCTGCACGTTGCGTACGCGGCTGGAGAGCAGACCTAGCAACCTCCATTACAAAGGAAGTTGCATTATGCGGTCCAACCCGGCGCGTGCCGCTCAGTCGCTGATGTCACGAAGGCTTCGGCTGATACCACGACGTCGAGTGCCCATAACTGTCCCCGTGTAGATGGTTAGTGCGTATAGGCCAGTGGCCAAACTCAGATCAAATACCAAGATCTCGTTAAACGTGTTATCTTGAAATAACCGCGAACCCCGACCAGGGCCAGGCCCACCTCTCTCCTAGGTGGTCTCAACCTGCCCTGTCACTTCGCCACAAAGATCCACACAGAGGGCCGTTGGGACAAAGGTCCTTTCAGCCCCCAATCCGTGAATCACTCGCGGGTGCTCCATGAGCCGACCTGACTTTAGTCACCACATGTATCATGTATAAAGTATATAGTATATACCCGTGATCACCTCCCGAGTGATCATGGCCCAATAGTATAGCATGCCAGACGGACAAGAATGTTGGGCCACTGATGATAAACTAGCATCCTATACTAAGCATTAGGATTGCAGGTAAAGGTAACAATAGTAGTAGCAAGGACAGGCTATGCATCAGGATAGGATTAATGGAAAGCAGTAACATGCTACACTACTCTAATGCAAGAAGTAGAGAGAAGAGTAGGCGATATCTGGTGATCAAGGGGGGGGGCTTGCCTGGTTGCTCTGGCAAGAGAGAGGGGTCGTCAACACCGCAGTCATACTAGGTAGCAGCGGCGTCAGTCTCGTAGTCTATCGGAGAGAAGAGGGGGAAGAAACAATGAATATAATGCAAACAGATGCATAACGATGCATGACAAGACAAGTAGCGGTGCTAGGGGTGCCCTAACGCGGTATGAGGTGGTACCGGTGAATGGGGGGGGGGGAACATCCGGGAAAATATCCCCGGTGTTTCGCGTTTTCGGACAGATGAAATGGAGGGGGAAAGTTGTGTGTTCGCTATGCTAGGGATGTGTGGCGGACGAACGGGCTGCGTATCCGGGTTCGTCTCGTCATTCTGAGCAACTTTCATGTACAAAGTTTTTTCATCCGAGCTACATTTTATATGATTTTTCAAAGTTTTAAACATTTTCTATATTTACTGGAATTAATTAATTCGAAAATATGTTAAAAGTAAATGCTATGGGTATGCAGAAAGTGTACCCAAAAATGTGGCTATGTGGCTGGTAGTGGGACCAGTGGTCAAAGTTAATAGCCTGGTCAGCGTTGACTGGTCAAAGGTGAACAGTGTAGGTGGGTCCAGCATGTCATTGACCCAGAAATTTTTAAATCAATTTAACTTTTAATTAAAACGGGAGGGGTCCCACGTGCCATAGACTTATTAGAGGGGGGTTAACTCTAACAGCGGTTAGCCCCAAATTAATAGGGGCCGACCCCACCTGTCGTGGTCCAATCGGCCACGCAGGCAGGGTGCGCGCACGGCGCACAACGGCCACCGGCAGCGAGCGGTGGTGGGCCATGGTGGTTGATGGGCCGGAGGCAGGTGCGACGAAGGTGGCCAACGGCGCCGGAGGCAGGCACGCCGGCGGCGACCGGTGAGCTGCGGCGGTGCGTGGGACAGAGCAGGTCGAGGCGGGGCGACGAGCACTGCAGGTGCGGCTGGAGCAGCTAAGTGCGGCCGGTAGAGGGCGCAGGTGGGCGGCGGAGCGTCGGCCAACGTGGAGGGGCCGGTCCGGCTAGCAGTGGACGAGGAGCAGCAGCAACAAGAGATGATAGCAGGAGGAGGAGGAGGCATGCGAGGGAGGAGGCGTGCAGGCACGGGTGGCGTGGGCACGCGCGCAAGGTGAGCACGAGGCAGCGGCAGCGACGAGCATGGCTGGCAGCGGCTAGGCCGCGCGTGGGTGTGCGGCAAGGGCATGAGGGGGGTGGCGCGGGGCTCGACGGTCGTGGTGACCGTGGCCACTGGCCGGAGACCGACGGCTATGAACGGCGGCCTACAGCGATAACCAAACAACTACGACGACTAAAACAAGAGGGGAATAGGGGGATTCGGTGGCGAAGCTCACCGCGAGGCACAAGAAAGGCTGGTGGGAGTTTAGTAGCTATAGGAGGCGGCGAATCGAGGCGGAAATCGACGATGGCAGAAGGAAGAAGACGATCTCGATCCCGTCGTTTTGCGGTGCCTTGGCTTGATCTGGACCTTGTGGACGACGTGGAAGACGACAAGGAAGTCGGTGGACACACTAACTTAGCACGGGGACGGCGGTGGCCGCGACAATGACGACGACGAGTGCGGTCACCGCACGAGCTTCGAGCTCGTTTTCAACCCGAGGAAGAGGGGGTGCAATGGGGAACGGGAGGGAATCGGATGAGCATGAGCTAGGGTTTTCGAGGGGCTTATTTGTAGGTCCAGAGGGGGCTGCGTGGAGGCCATCCATTGCCAAGGCGCCATGGATGCATGACACGCACGTCCTCAGTCTCCTGTAGCGGGAGGTGGAGGAAAAGTCAGTTGGGCTGGGCCAAAAGTATTGTGGTCACCAAAGTCCCAGTGGCACCGCAGTTAGTTAGGGCGTTTTCTATTTTTCTTTTATGTATTTAAGTTAGCTACTGCTTCGTATTAATTTGAGTGACCAAATGAACTTAGTTCAATGTTAAACTTAACACATAAATCAGGCACAACATTGTAGTGTTTCATAAAAAGTTCCATAGCCAAAGGAATTGTTCAAGCATTTTTAGAAATTGAATAAGCCAATTAATATGCTATTGGACCACTTTATATTTTCCTAGGGATTAAATGGTGAGTCGAATGATGTTGGTTTCTACATGATAATTAGCTAGTGAATATTTGCAACCCAGCAAACATTTTTGTCTTAAATTTTTGAAGAAAAATATTTTGACATGCAATTTGAATTCGAACTTCAGTTTGATTTGGATCAAAATGATGATTAGCAAAAAATAATTATGATGACTTGGCAGTCATTAGTAGGAGTTTACTGTAGCTTACTTATCCGGGCGTCACAATTCTCCTCCACTACAAGAATCTTGTCCCGAGATTTAAGAGGTAGAGTAAGGGAAAAGGATTGGTTACGAAATTCTAATGATTCTTCTTGTTCTTGGTTGCTCTTCTTGAAGAGGTCTATCCATTACATTGATGTCTTCATTTCTCCAGGTCACGATGATGAAGTCGACATCCTTTCTTCAGGATCTCCATCGTACTTACGTAAAGGATAAGGGGATAACTCCGAGAGAACGGACCTCTGAAAGGTTGACTATCTGGTTGATAACATCGGGGATGGTGGCGGAAATTAACTCTCGAATGGAAACTTAAGAAATATCGAGAGCAAAGTAAGAAGGTACAATAAGAAGTTTCAAGCAGGTAGGCAATTGTTCGATGCATGTAACAGGGCGTGAAAAGGGTTCCAAGCAGATAGATAGGTGCTCAAAGTCTGAACTAGAGTGAGAAAGGGGTTTCAGAGCAGCGAGAGTAAGTATTGCGTCTGATACCAGAATAGAGCACTAGGAAGGTGGCTCGCGAATTACCTACGAAACCAAGAGCAAGGGATAACTTTGCCAATAAGGTGTACAGGAGAGTCAGGTTTCGATCCTGTGGAACTGTGGGTTATGGGCCCACCATGTGGGTTAAAGTAGAAAAGGGGCTGACATCTTGCATGGTCACGATAGCAAGGCATGTCAGAGGGTAGCTTGTCAGTTATGTCGGCAACAACATCGATACCAATGGCGAGGGACGAAGAGAACCATTTTCCTGCTCGTTGAACGAGGCGGACCAGTAGGCAAGGTTCTCGTCCATCAGTGGTTACCAGAATGTCATCAACAAAAGTAACAGGTTCTTTCTGACAGAGTGGTACAACGATGTGTTTACATAAGCTGCTTATACAATATAGATCACAAGAAGGTTTAAACAAACCAATGGAAAGGAAAAGTGATTATCAGGTTTAAACAGAACAATGGAAAGGAAAATGTGTTTAAACACATATTTCAAGGGTATATTCTTCCCAAGGACAAGCAGAGCATGATATCCATTACATGATATAATGTAGAAAACTCTTTACGTAAGGTGAGAGAATTTTCATGACATTACCCATACAACGGTGTTTGGATAATAGAGCAAGAAACATTTAACATTGGGCTTCAAATGTTCTTGTTAAAAATTGGAGTACCATAGACATGCTTCGAGATAGCATTGACATGGTCTTCCAACAAGGTCAGGCTTCAGATACACAAAGGATCCATCAGGAACAACTTATAAAATAAGTCTTACGATTTCCTCATGGAAGAATCGCTAAGCTTGCTAAAAAGGAAACTATAACAATAGGTCCTCCGGCCAGGTGTGCTGGGCATGACATCATTTTACCGGGTCATATAAAGATCAATGTTATGACTCTTGGAAAACGTTCCAACCATCATATCTGACCGAGATTCAGATCTGATTGGTGTCAGGGTACTTCAGACTCAAGATGCCTAAGAAAGAAAAGGTGCAATGCAATTGACGAGATGACATTGTAAGATTTTCGGTAAATGAACTAGGGAAGCAAGTCCCAAATCATGAGTTCATCATTAAAACCAATGAGAGGATGAAAAGGTGGCTGATGGACTCAGCGACAATTCATCGAGGTTTCCAAAAAGACGGATTCGCACAATTATGAGAAGAAGGAGAAAAAAATTGTCAAATCAATTGATATAATGAGGTATGCTTGAGGAAAACATACACAGTTAATCATTGATTGAAAGGTGCACCCGAAATATGGGCTTAGGTAGCATGATTAATGCTAGAATGATGATTCGATATCCAATGGTCTAAGAATGAAATATCGACCATTAACTTCAAAGCAATAGGGTTGCTAGAAGTTTTAAGGTCGCACATCATAGTTCAATTGTTGGTTTTCCGGTTAGAATCAACACAGGGACCAAGAAATGAATGGATATGGCAAGAAGTATCACCTGTATCAAGATCTCTTAAGAGGTGGTGAAATCCACATGACATTCTTGACACAAAAGATAGTAATACTCCAAGGTAGAACATAACACAAGTTGGATAGCAAGGAGCTCAAGGTATAACACAAAACACGAATAAGTTTGTGTTGGAGGGAAGTCAATAAAGTGGTCGATGATAACACAGATCATCGAGGGCAAAGATGGTATTTCTCATAATGAACTCAATTGACATCCTGGAAGAGCTCAGAATGCCGATGATGATCACGACACAATTGTTGAGAGATTTCATGAAGATGTAATCGGCCGGCGATGACATCAAGCCAAAGGAATGATGAAGCGAAAGGTTATTGAAACCAAGGGTATGACACAAACTCGAAACCAAGCACGTTGTTTAAGGCGAAATGGTATGATGAGGAAGATCGACGTAAGCTTAGCTCATCGTCGAAAGTTGTGCTCCGGGAATAAGGACCAGGTAGCACAGTTAAAATCGTCACAATAATGATATAGCCAAATAGGGTAGGAAGGACGTGATCGGGTACAAACTCGTAAGCAAAGAAGATCTGTAATAGTTATTGAACCGTAGTGTGGACTCGGTTTAGTTATCAGTGTTCTCGAGTGACTAGTAACTCATGACCCAAGGAAAAATTTGAATTGACGAGAAATAATTGTAGATGAAGAACTCATAAGGAGTTATGTAGTTTCATGATATCCTTGAGATACCAGAAGGTAAAACTCGAAGGTAGAGCAGAGTAGAGGTTGGGCAGGCGTATTGACCTGCAAAAGGCAAGTATTTTAACTTGTCCGAGTAATAGAATCAAAGGAGAACAATCATGGTCGGAACCACGGTTGTAAAGAACCAAACATAGAAATAGAACGAACTTATAACAAGGGGATTATTATCATTTACAAGAAGCTTCGATGATAGGTTCCACATCAGGTCCATGGGCATGAACGCAAAGGCTCAAGATCGACTCCCACTTCTCCAATGCATAACCTTTCAATCAGTTCTCATTTTCGAAGAAGTTGTAATGTTGAAATTTTATTTAGCAAAATACCAGAAGAGTATGACTCGTGAAAACTTTCAAGTTCACACATATTAAGGAAGGCATAGGTTCAACCCGTCAGGGTATCATGGAAACATATACCACAAGCTTCAATAGTAAATACCACCAGCTCGAAAACAGAGCATGGTTGAGAAAACAAAGGATACAACTTACCAAAGGCTTTATGTATTAGGGAAGGAATTTCCCAAGGTTTTCATAAACGAAGGACACTGTCGGATGATAAATTCAGCAAAGAATCTAACGGTCCATAACCGAGCTGATGTGAGCATCGGTACCCAACCAGAATAAGAAGGGATGCGAGGAGATCAGACTATAGAAACAACTGACTAATTCCAAGCCGAAATGTAAAGGAATTATGATCTTCAAATCAAGGGATCAGAAGCAAACACTCTGATCAAGGATGGATAAGTTGAGTAGGCTTAGGGGTACAATTGATGGCAATTTGATTGGTCGATAACCAGCTCATGTTCAAAATGACATCTGAGCTGGAAAGATATTTTAAAAGGATCAACCGATGATTGCGTGCATTCACACTCATGTTGAATCAATAGGACCAAAATGACGGTGTCAAAGGAGACTAATGAATATTGCCAGACATATGGGAAGCATTCATAATGGAAGCAGACAAGTATTTGCAGAGCAAATAAGCTGCTAAGGATTTTCGGAGGATCGAATAGTATTTCAAGGACTTTTGTGAAACACCTGAACAACTGGGGATGAGCGGATACTCGGTAAGTGCGAGGAATATCCGTAGGGGTATTCATGTGGCAAAGAACTGCATGGCAGTAAGCACAAAGGATACTCGGAATAGCGAGAAGTTGTTCAAGGTGTCTTGTACTAACAAGAGTAATCGAGAATGAAGGTATGGATGGAAAGTATAAGTAGCTGTCCATAGGGGTAGCGATGATGGGCAATTGCAAAAGCAACGGGCACCAAGTCTCAAGGGAACATCGAAGAGTAACTTCGAAATCTTCTGGTGCAGCCGACGATCATCTGGACGGAAGGGGCTCTCCGGGAGAAAGTGGTAACGAGAACCTAGAGTTATAAATTGTAAAATCATTTAATCCGAATAGAAGAGAGAGTAGAATCCCAGAGTATAGACGAGGAACAAAAAAGATCCTAATACCACCCAATGGCGACGTGGGCCCGTAAGGCACACAGCCATGTTAGTAAAAGTTTTGTAATGTCTAGACTCAACTTCGGCCAAGGAGTGCGGAAGGGGGATTCCTACATGCAGTCGGCTCTGATACCAACTTGAGACGCCCCCGATTCGATCGTACACTAATCATACATGCAAATGTGTACGATCAAGATCAGGGACTCACGGGAAGATATCACAACACAACTCTACAAATAAAATAGGTCATACAAGCATCATATTACAAGCTAGGGGCCTCGAGGGCTCGAATACAAGAGCTCGATCATAGACGAGTCAGCAGAAGCAACAATATCTTAGTACAGACATAAGTTAAACAAGTTTGCCTTAAGAAGGCTAGCACAAACTGGGATACAGATCGAAAGAGGCGCAGGCCTCCTGCCTGGGATCCTCCTAAACTACTCCTGGTCGTCGTCAGCGGGCTGCACGTAGTAGTAGGCACCTCCTGAGCAGTAGTAGTCGTCATCGACAGTGGCTTCTGGCTCCTGGGCTCCAATGTCTGGTTGCAGCAATCGAGTATAGGAAGGGGGAAAAGGGGGAGCAAAGCAACCGTGAGTACTCATCCAAAGTACTCGCAAGCAAGGAGCTACACTACATATGTATGCATTGGTATCAAATGGATTAAGGGTATCATATGTGGACTAAACTGCAGAATGCCGGAATAAGAGGGGGATAGCTAGTCCTTTCGAAGACTACGCTTCTGGTAACCTCCATCTTGCAGCAGAAGAAGAGAGTAGATAGTAAGTTCACCAAGTAGCATCGCATAGCATAATCCCAACCGATGATCCTCCCCTCGTCACCCTGTGAGAGAGCGATCACCGGTTGTATCTGGCACTTGGAAGGGTGTGTTTTATTAAGTATCCGGTTCTAGTTGTCATAAGGTCAAGGTACAACTCCAAGTCGTCCTTTTACCGAGGGACACGGCTATTCGAATAGATCAACTTCCCTGCAGGGGTGCACCACATTTCCCAACACGCTCGATCCCATTTGGCCGGAAACACTTTCCTAGGTCATGCCCGGCCTCAGAAGATCAACACGTCGCAGCCCTACCTAGGCACAACAGAGAGGTCAGCATGCCGGTCTAAATCCTATGGCGCAGGGGTCTGGGCCCATCGCCCATTGCACACCTGCACGTTGCGTACGCGGCCGGAGAGCAGACCTAGCAACCTCTATTACAAAGGAAGTTGCGTTACGCGGTCCAACCCGGCGCGTGCCGCTCAGTCGCTGACGTCACGAAGGCTTCGGCTGATACCACGACGTCGAGTGCCCATAATTGTCCCCGCGTAGATGGTTAGTGCGTATAGGCCAGTGGCCAGACTCAGATCAAATACCAAGATCTCGTTAAACGTGTTATCTTGAAATAACCGCGAACCCCAACCAGGGCCAGGCCCACCTCTCTCCTAGGTGGTCTCAACCTGCCCTGTCGCTTCGCCACAAAGATCCACACAGAGGGCCGTTGGGACAAAGGTCCTTTCAGCCCCCAATCCGTGAATCACTCGCGGGTGCTCCACGAGCCGACCCGACTTTAGTCACCACATGTATCATGTATAAAGTATATAGTATATACCCGCGATCACCTCTCGAGTGATCACGGCCCAATAGTATAGCATGGCAGACGGACAAGAATGTAGGGCCACTGATGATAAACTAGCATCCTATACTAAGCATTAGGATTGCAGGTAAAGGTAACAACAGCAGTAGCAAGGACAGGCTATGCATCAGGATAGGATTAATGGAAAGCAGTAACATGCTACACTACTCTAATGCAAGAAGTAGAGAGAAGAGTAGGCGATATCTGGTGACCAAGGGGGGGCTTGCCTGGTTGCTCTGGCAAGAGAGAGGGGTCGTCAACACCGCAGTCATACTAGGTAGCAGCGGCGTCAGTCTCGTAGTCTATCGGAGAGAAGAGGGGGAAGAAACAATGAATATAATGCAAACAGATGCATAGCGATGCATGACAAGACAAGTAGCGGTGCTAGGGGTGCCCTAACGCGGTATGAGGTGGTACTGATGAAGGGGGAAAACATCCAGGAAAATATCCCCGGTGTTTCGCGTTTTCGGATAGATGAAACGGAGGGGGAAAGTTGTGTGTTCGCTATGCTACGGATGCGTGGCGGACGAACGGGCTGCGTATCCGGGTTCGTCTCGTCATTCTCAGCAACTTTCATGTACAAAGTTTTTTCATCCGAGCTACGGTTTATTTTATATGATTCTTCAAAGTTTTAAACATTTTCTATATTTACTGGAATATATTAATTCGAAAATATGTTAAAAGTAAATGCTATGGGTATGCAGAAAGTGTACCCAAAAATGTGGCTATGTGGCTGGCAGTGGGACCAGCGGTCAAAGTCAATAGCCCGGTCAGCGTTGACTGGTCAAAGGTGAACAGTGTAGGTGGGTCCAGGATGTCATTGACCCAGAAACTTTTAAATCAATTTAACTTTTAATTAAAATGGGAGGGGTCCCACGTGCCATAGACTTATTAGAGGGGGGTTAACTCTAACAGCGGTTAGCCCCAAATTAATAGGGGCCGACCCCACCTGTTGTGGTCCAATCGGCCACGCAGGCAGGGCACGCGCATGGTGCACGACGGCCACCGGCGGCAAGCGGTGGTGGGCCACGGTGGTTGAGGGGCTGGAGGCAAGTGCGACAAAGGTGGCCAACGGCGCCGGAGGCAGGCACGCCGGCGGCGACCGGTGAGCTGTGGCGGTGCGTGGGACAGAGCAGGTCGAGGCGGGGTGACGAACACGGCAGGTGCGGCTGGAGCGGCTAAGCGCGGACGGTAGAGGGCGCTGGTGGGCGGCGGAGCGTCGGCCGACTTGGAGGGGCCGGTCCGGCTAGCAGTGGACGAGGAGCGGCAGCGGCAAGAGATGATAGCAGCAGGAGGAGGCGGCATGCGAGGGAGGAGGCGTGCAGGCACGGGCGGCGTGGGCACGCGCGCAAGGCGAGCGCGAGGCAGCGGCAGCGATGAGCATGGCTGGCAGCGGCTAGGCCGCGTGTGGGTGTGCGGCAAGGGCGCAAGGGGGGTGGCGCAGGGCTCGACGGTCGTGGTGACCGTGGCCACTGGCCGGAGACCGACGGCTATGAACGGCGGCCTACAGCGATAACCAAACAACTACGACGACTAAAACAAGAGGGGAATAGGGGGATTCGGTGGCGAATCTCACCGCGAGGCACAAGAAAGGCCGGTGGGAGTTTAGTAGCTGCAGGAGGCGGCAAATCGAGGCGGAAATCGACGATGGCAGAAGGAAGAAGACGATCTTGATCCCGTCGTTTTGCGGTGCCTTGGCTTGATCTGGACCTTGTGGACAACGTGGAAGACGACAAGGAAGCCGGTGGACACACTAACTTAGCGCGGGGACAGCGGTGGCCGTGACAATGACGATGACGAGCGCGGTCACCGCACGAGCTCCGAGCTCGTTTTCAACCCGAGGAAGAGGGGTGCGATGGGGAACGGGAGGGAATCGGATGAGCACGAGCTAGGGTTTTCGAGGGGCTTATTTGTAGGTCCAGAGGGGGCTGCGTGGAGGCCATCCATGGCCAAGGCGCCATGGATGCGTGACACGCACGTCCTCAGTCTCCTGTAGCAGGAGGTGGAGGAAAAGTCAGTTGGGCTGGGCCAAAAGTATTGTGATCACCAAAGTCCCAGTGGCACCGCAGTTAGTTAGGGCATTTTCTATTTTTCTTTTATGTATTTAAGTTAGCTACTGCTTCGTATTAATTTGAGTGACCAAATGAATTTAGTTCAATGTTAAACTTAACACATAAATCAGGCACAACATTGTAGTGTTTCATAAAAAGTTCCATAGCCAAAGGAATTGTATAAGCATTTTTAGAAATTGAATAAGCCAATTAATATGCTATTAGACCACTTTATATTTTCCTAGGGATTAAATGGTGAGTCGAATGATGTTGGTTTCTACATGATAATTAGCTAGTGAATATTTGCAACCCAGCGAACATTTTTGTCTTAAATTTTTGAAGAAAAATAATTTGACATGCAATTTGAATTCGAACTTGAGTTTGATTTGGATCAAATGATGATTAGCAAAAAATAATTATGATGACTTGGCAGTCATTAGTAGGAGTTTACTATAGCTTAATTATCCGGGCGTCACAATCTCCTGGTAGTTGTTGAATGTTGCAACCATCAACTGCATGCTCATCTCATCATTTAGCCCTTCCATAAACTTCTCCTGCTTCGCGGCATCTATGGACACATCATCAGGGGCATAACGAGATAGCTTACTAAACTCATCTACGTACTAAGCCACAGTATGATTTCCCTGGCGTATGTTGCGAAACTCACGCTTCTTCATGCTCATAGCTCCAGTGGATGCGTGGGCTGTGCGGAATGCTTGCTGAAACTGCTCCCAAGTGACATTGGCTATAGGAAAAGTGGTTGTGTAATTCTCCCACCATGCGGTTGCTGGTCCATCCAATTGGTGTTCGGCAAAACGCACCTTCTCCGCATCTGTGCAACCTGCGGTGGTCAACTCCCTTCTATCCTGCGCAACCAATCATCAGCAACTATGGGCCCGGTGCTACTGGAAAACACCGGCGGCTGCAGCCTCAGCAAACAGGCTAAGTTGTCAACTGGAGGTGGGGGCGGTGGGTTATTGTTGTTGTTGTTGTTGGCTTGGTTCTGAACTAACAACTGCATCAGTGTATTCTGCTGCTGGATCAACTGAGTGAGCTCCGGTGGGAAAGCAAAACCGGGGTCACGTCTCGGAGGCATCTAATGGGTTTAGAGGGAAGAGTTTAGAATAGAATGAGGTCTAGTGAGATAGCACTACCCATATGCACATGAGACAAACACAATCATATCATATCACTCAATCAATCAAGCAAGGGCATACAAACGGTCTAGAACTATCGTTATAAGTGCTCGGACTACTACTATATACATGAGGGAAAAACTACTAGTCATGTGGTGGTCATCTAGAAATATTGTTCGGTGGAAGACTCCATGATATCCGCCCCGGCTTCGTCTTCATAGTCATCATCACTATCGCCGGGGTCGGAGTCGGTGTCATCAATGATGATGTAGTCTTCAGAACGAATCTCCTTAGGTTCGTCATCTTCTCCTCCTAGAGCGGGGTCTCCCATGAAAACTCCTAGCTTCCTTGTTAGGTCATCATTCTTCTCAACTAGTACGATGATTTCCTCCTCGTAATCGTCGCGTGTAGCCTTGAGTTCCTCTTCTAGCTCGGCGATCCTGGTCATTGGCTTCTTCCAATCTATCATACCGCGCACATCTGGTTCTCCTGGCGTGGAATGTGCTCGTTTAACTCCTGGATGAATGCTGCAATGGATCTATCCCTCCTGGTGCTGATCATCTCCCATTGCTCGTCTCGGCGCCCACATATCTGGTATATAGTGTTCTTCAGCTCTTGTTTGTCGACTTCTCCAATACGTCCCATAGCGATGTGGGCTGCCATGCTCTTACCTAGACTCCAAGTGGATGTATCAAAGGAAAACTCTATAGGATCCGTAACTGGCATGAATGTCCTTCCTGGAACTTGAACTCGAATCATCCAGCGCTCCTCTTCTAGTAAAGTGGCGTTGTAGGTCCCGGTGAAGCTTGGTATTCCAATGTTCAGGTACCTGGTGACTTCCTTCAAGTGTCGTCCAAAAGGTGTGTCTTCATCTGGTTGTGCAACTTGTTCCTCAAGTCCGCCATCGTAAAGTGTAGAAAATGGAGAGGAGTCAGAAATGAGTAGAGAAGAGTGACCTATGGCTTTTCTTATTGGTCATGTCCAACATTCAGCGTGTGCTCTGATACCATCTTGTAGCGACCCGACCTCAAACGGTAAAGTCTCTGTGCTTCAGTGTCATCCCTGGATCGGTAATGCTGACACACACAGTACTCAAAGGATTTGTAATAGAGTAGCAATCACACACTTATTACATCGAATGTCTTAAAAGAGAACTTATTACAATAAATATGGCTTAAGACCATCTAATACGATAACAGCGGAAGGCTTGGAAGATAAAGTGAGTCCATCAACTCCAACGGCATAGCTGCGTGCATGACAAATGACCTATCGCGACTTACTCCTCGTCTGAAAAGTCTGCAACATAATGCGTTGCAGTCTGAAAATGGGTCAGCACATGGAATATGCTGGCAATGTAACACAGTAGAGCAATGAATAGATAAATGCTAACAGTACATGCATATATGGCTGGTGGGGGCTCTATGGTTATAATATTTTTGCGAAAAGCTATTTTTCCCTACAACGAAGGAATAAATTTTCATTTAACTATCATGGTAGTTGAAACATTGAGAATGGTACCCCCATCTCAATCCCAATTAAAAGTAATATCAACCCAACAAATTAGTTTAGAGTGATGAGATACAGTAGAATAATCCAAGTACTAGATACTCAAGTTGTCCATAACCGGGGACACGGCTAACCATGATTAGTTTGTACACTCTGCAGAGGTTTGCGCACTTTTCCCCACAAGACTCTATCTCCTCTGTTGGATTTCTCGCACTACGTGGTGTTTGAGAAATGGATGACCGAGACACAGTCTTTTAGAAGCATTAACTCCTTACTCCGGGTGGACAGTTACACCTACTTTCTCTCTAAATCTGCTAGCCCACCACTGAAAGAGGTCACAAAGCATACTCAACTATGCCAGAGCCCATAATGGCTAGTGGCTGCACATGGAAGTTTCCAGCATGAATAATCTCATGATCCCTTTGAGCCTAGGTGGCGGACCATAGGAGGATCGCACGGTATATCTGCGGGATCTCCTAGACAACACTGGTATATCCCCAGGTGCCCAAATGATAGAGGCTAAGGTGTCCCGATGTTTCGATGAGATGGTGGCTATCGTTTTTTGTGGGAGTTGACCTTGACGATCCGACTACGAACGTGCGAGACGTAGCGCCTTAGCAATCGCTAAACCAACTTCCGAGGGTTATTGACCACACCGGAGCACGATCAACCTGACCACGAGGGTTTGTTTCCTGCGAGCAAACGAAGAACAAGCAAGAAACTGAGATTGCAGTCGGGATATTGCGAATATAAGATGAAAGCTTTATTGATCAAGGTGGGGTTCTGTGACGTCTTGGTCTGGTCGTTGGACACAAACGAAGTACGCGAAGTTGCAGCTATGGCGAACTTTTAATCTAAACAAAACCCAAAGTCTAAACGACGCCCTAAGGGCTGTATATATGGAGGAAGAGGGGGGAATTTCGTGGCCCTTGAGGGTGGGGTCCGAAACCAACCTTAACTCTTGTTTCCCCACACATACGGACTCTAAAAATAGCCTATACTTAAGTATTTCGAAATTACATGGGCCTGGCCCATTAATAAGGTGACGCAGCACCTAGAATAGCCTATGGACGAATATTATGAAGTGGCATCTTGTATATTTCGTCCAAGGCTTCATGCACTCCTTATGGGGGCTTCAAAGTCCTGAAATCATCACTTGTAACTCCGTTCTTGATCCCCTTGCGCATGCCATCAACTCCATCCGTGTTCTTGCTCCAATGTTCATCCTTCTCCGAGCTAGGCCCTTCATTTGTAAGCAAAACAAATGTATCCAATTTAGGCAGCATCATAATCTCATGAACATTAGAATCATTACCAAGAAACGAAAGTACCTGGTAATTTAATTGGCGTGCGCGAGCTCTAGTAATTGGTCCAGTATATGTAACAGTAGGGGTTGTGGGTGTAATAATGGTATTGATGTCCTCATCATCCTCCCCTTCTTGAAATGAAGTCGTCCTCGACGGAAGCGCATCTTCCTCACCCAAATAAGGCTTCAAATCTACAATGTTAAAAGTGGGACTAACCCCAAAATCTACAGGTAGCTCAAGTTTATATGCATTATCATTTATTTTCTCTAACACCTTAAAAGGACCATCAGCACGTGGCATTAGCTTTGATTTGCGTAGATTAGGAAATCTATCTTTATGCAAATGTAACCAAACAAGATCTCCAGGCGCAAACACAACATGTTTTCTACCCTTATCTCCAGCAAGTTTATATTTAGAATTCATACGCTCAATGTTTTCCTTAGTTAACTCATGCATTTTTAAAATCAATTCAGAACGTTCTTTAGCATCAAAATTAACCTTCTCTGAAGATGGAAGAGGCAAAAAATCAATAGGTGCACGAGGTAGGAAACCATACACAATTTCAAAAGGGCACATCTTAGTAGTAGAATGCAATAAACGATTATAAGCAAATTCAATATGAGGCAAGCATTCTTCCCACATTTTCTTGTTATTCTTCAAAACATCCCTAAGCATAGTAGACAATGTTCTATTGACTACTTCAGTTTGTCCATCAGTTTGGGGGTGACAAGTAGTACTAAAAAGCAGCTTAGTCCCCAACTTAGCCCATAAACATCTCCAAAAGTGGCAAAGAAATTTAGTATCACGATCTGAAACAATAGTATTTAGCACACCATGTAAGCGAATAATTTCACGAAAGAACAAATCAGCAACATTAACAGCATCATCGCTTTTATGACATGGTATAAAGTGTGCCATTTTCGAGAACCTATCCACGACAACAAATATGCTATCCCTCTCCTTCTTTGTTCGAGGTAAACCTAAAACAAAGTCCATAGATATATCCTCCCAAGGAACACTAGGTACAGGCAAAGGCATATATAAACCATGAGGATTGAGTCATGACTTAGCTCTTTGACATGTAGTGCAGCGAGCAACAAAACGCTCAACATCCCGTCTGATCTTTGGCCAAAAGAAATGTCTAGCAAGTATATCATCCGTCTTCTTGACGCCAAAGTGTCCCATTAATCCTCCTCCATGCGCCTCCTGCAACAACAAAAGACGAACGGAGCTAGCTGGAATGCATAGCTTGTTAGCACGAAACACAAATCCATCGTTAAGAACAAACTTGTTCCAAGTTCTCCCTTCCTTACAATTCTGCAATACATTTTTAAATTCAGCATCATGAACATATTGATCTTTGATGGTCTCCAAACCAAATATTTTAAAGTCAAGTTGTGAAAGCATAGTATAACGATGAGACAAGGCATCAGCAATAACATTTTCTTTACCCTTCTTGTGTTTAATGACATAAGGGAAAGTCTCAATGAGTTCAACCCATTTAGCATGTCTACGGTTTAGTTTTGCTTGACTTTTAATGTGTTTCAAAGATTCATGATCAGAATGTATAACAAATTCCTTGGGCCATAAATAATGTTGCCATGTTTCTAAGGTCCAGTCATCATGATTACACGTCATCATGATTACTGTTGCTAATCTCGCGTTAGTTCGAAACCTAGTTCAATTTAAAAAAAAAGTCAAACGATAAAAATTTCCAAACATTAAAACTAAAATGCTCTAGACGTGCCAAATAATGCATAGGTAATTATGGTTAAGAAACTCCATTTTTATAAAATGTTTAAATACCCTTAGGTTAATAAAACAATAGCAAAAACCAATATATAAATGCTTTTATAATTAACAAAATACTAAACTAAATTGCTTTGGGGTAAAACCTTTTGTTGTAGTGGGTTTTAATGTATTACTAAATTAGGGATCATTTTAATATTAGATAAAAAACTAGATGAAAAAGAAACTGAAAAAAAAACAGAAAAAGAAAAAAAATGAAAACTAACAAAAAGAAAAGGAAATGAGAAAACCCTCCCCTCCCCGATGGGCCTTGGCCCAGCTGGCCGCTCCCCGTCATGCCAGTCACCTGGCCCAGGCTGCCCTCCCTTATCCCCCAACCCGATCGAACCCTAGGGCAACCACCGCCCCCACTTCCCCCCCACCGATCCAGATCGGAACCATCCCCGTCGCCCCGCACGACCCCCCCCCCACTCCTCTCGCGACCCCCACTCCTCCTGACCGAGACCCCCACCCTCTCGTTCTCCAGCGACGACAAGAGCCCTGCGCTGGACCCCCTTGACGTGCCGGAGCCCACCTCGCCGGCATGCCCGCGCGCGAGGAACCGCCGCAAACCACCGCGACCAACACCACCGAATCAGCAACCCCTCGCATCTGTGAGGTCTGCCTTGTCGTCTTCGTCATCTACACTGGCGCACGCAAGCTAGGACGCCCCAATGACGGCTCCCTCGACGATCTTCTTCGACGACGGCCGCCACATGCCTCGCCTCGATCCACGCCGACCGAACCCCTGCACCGGGGGTATGACCCCATCTCCCCTACCCCTTTCCCTAGGTCGTCCGTGCCGGTGCCGCCCCGTACTTCTGCCATCATGCTCCCGGCCTCGCCGCGCCTACGCGCCACGCACGCGCGCGAGCCCGCGCCCGCTCGCGCCTCGCCCCGTGGTCATCTCCGCCTTCACCCTACCGCTTCTAGCGCCCGCCTCCGCTCGCCGTGGTTGCCGGCCGCGTCCTCGCCCCAGCTACCACCCCCTACTGCCGCATCCGCCGCGGCCCGCTCCCTTCCATGGCCGGCGACGTGCCCTGCAATGGCTGCCGGCAAGGCAGCGCCCGGGTCCAGGCGACCAGCCGCCCGCAACTGCGCCCGTTCGGGCGACAACCGTTGCCCCGGCGCCCAAAACCCGTTAAGGCCCCCTGTGCCTATGACAGGGGGGCCCCACGACTAGAATGTTTTTAACAAAAAAAGAAAAATAAATAATAAATATAATAAGTAAAATGTTAATTAATTAATTAGAGAAGTAATTAAATCGGATTAGATTAACCTAATCATTTAGTTAAAGCTAATTAGCCCTATTTAATTACTATGAGCCTATGACATATGGGCCCCATGCCCCTTTTAAAAAAGGAGGAATTAGAAAATTATAATAATTAATTAATTAGGATAATTAATTAACTTAATTAATTCTATTTAGTTAACCTAAACCTAATTAGGCTAATTATTTCTGATAATGAGATAACAGTCAATGACCGACGGGCCCCACCCACCAGTTGACTGGTCAACGGTCAGAGTTGACCGCTGACATCATGCTGACATCATGCTGACGTCATAATTGTATTTCCTAAATTAATTAATTCTGTTAGTCCTAAAAATGATTTAAATCTTTAATAATTAATATAAAATAAACCGTAGTTCGGATGAAAAAACTTTGTACATGAAAGTTGCTCAGAACGACGAGACGAATCCGGAAACGCAGCCCGTTCGTCCGCCACGCATCCCTAACCTGTCGAACTTGCAACTTTCCCCCTCCGGCTCCTCTGCCCGAAAACACGAAACACCGGGGATACTTTCCCGGATGTTTCCCCACTTCACCGGCATCACCTCATACCGCGTTAGGGCACGCCTAGCATCACACTTTGTCTTGTCATGCATCGTCATGCTTCTGTTTGCATTAATATTCATTGTTTCTTCCCCCTCTTCTTCCGCTAGACACCGAGACCGACGCCGCTGCTACCCAGTACGACTACGGAGTTGACGATCCCTCTCTCTTGCCAGAGCAACCAGGCAAGCCCCCCCTTTGATCACCAGATATCGCCTACTCTTCTCCCTACTGCTTGCATTAGAGTAGTGTAACATGTTACTGCTTTACGTTAATCCTATTCTGATGCATAGCCTGTCCTTGCCACTACTGTTGATACCTTTACCTGCAATCCTAATGCTTAGTATAGGATGCTAGTTTATCATCAGTGGCCATACATTCTTGTCCGTCTGCCATGCTATATTATCGGGCCGTGATCACTCGGGAGGTGATCACGGGCATATACAATATACTTTACACAGTTACATTACCTGTGATACTGTTCGGAGATGGGGGCTGAAGGGGCAGGTGGCTCCATCCCGGTAGAGGTGGGCCTGGGTTCCCGACGGCCCCCGACTGTTACTTTGAGGCGGAGCGACAGGGCAGGTTGAGACCACCTAGGAGAGAGGTGGGCCTAGCCCTGGTCGGCGTTCACAGATACTTAACACGTTTAATGAGATCTTGGTATTTGATCTGAGTCTGGCTACTGGCCTGTACGCACTAACCATCTACGCGGGGAAAGTTATGGGCACTCGACGTCGTGGTATCAGTCGAAGCACTTCGTGACGCCAGCGACTGAGCGGTGCGCGCCGAGTTGGACCGCGTAACGTGACTTCCTTTGAAATGGAGGTTGCTAGGTCTGCTCTCCGGCCGCGTACGCAACGTGCAGGTGTGCTATGGGCGATGGGCCCAGACCCCTGTGCGCTTAGGTTTAGACCGGCCTGCTGGCCTCTCTGTTGTGCCTAGGTGGGGCTGTGACGTGTTGATCTTCCGCGGCCGGGCATGACCCAGAAAAGTGTGTCCGGCCAAATGGGATCGAGCGTGTTGGGTTATGTGGTGCACCCCTGCAGGGAAGTTAATCTATTCGAATAGCCGTGATCTTCGGTAACAGGACGACTTGGAGTTGTACCTTGACCTTATGACAACTAGAACCGGATACTTAATAAAACACACCCTTCCAAGTGCCAGATACAACCGGTGATCGCTCTCTCACAGGGCGACGAGGGGAGGATCATCGGTTAGGATTATGCTACGTGATGATACTTGGAGGACTTCAGTCTACTCTCTTCTACATGCTGCAAGACGGAGGCTGCCAGAAGCGTAGTCTTCGAAAGGACTAGCTATCCCCCTCTTATTCCGGCATTCTGCAGTTCAGTCCACATATGATAGCCTTATTCTAGTTGATACCATTGCATACATATGTAGTGTAGCTCCTTGCTTGCGAGTACTTTGGATGAGTACTCACGGTTTCTTTCTCCCTCTTTTCCCCCTATCCCTTCTACCTGGTTGTCGCAACCAGATGTTGGAGCCCAGGAGCTAGATGCCATCTTCGACGACGACTCCTACTACACCGGAGGTGTCTACTACTACGTGCTGCCCGCTGACGACGACCAGGAATAGTTTAGGAGGATCCCAGGCAGGAGGCCTGCGCCTCTTTCGATCTGTACCCCAGTTTGTGCTAGCCTTCTTAAGGCAAACTTGTTTAACTTATGTCTGTACTTAGATATTGTTGCTTCCGCTGACTCGTCTATGATCGAGCTCTTGTATTCGAGCCTTCGAGGCCCCTGGCTTGTAATATGATGCTTGTATGACTTATTTTATTTGTAGAGTTGTGTTGTGATATCTTCCGTGAGTCCCTGATCTTGATTGTACACGTTTGCGTGTATGATTAGTGTACGGTTGAATCGGGGGCGTCACAAGTTAGTATCAGAGCCGACTGCCTGTAGGACTCCCCCTTCCACACTCCTTGGCCGAAGTCGAGTCTAGACATTGCAAAAACTTTTACTAACATGGCTGTGTGTCTTACGGGCCCACGTCGCCATCGGGTGGTACTAGGATCTTTTACTCCTCGACCTTTACTCTGGGGCTCTGATCTCTCTTCTATTCGGGTTAAATGAATTTTGCTAAATCTAACATTAGGATCTCGTTATAACTTTCACCCAGAGAGCCCCTTATTACTGATGATCATCTACTACACGTGGAGACCCTGAAGATACTCTCCGCTGTTAACCCGAGAACTTGTGTTCATCGCGTTTACAATTCCCCTTCCACCGTCAACCATTATGGATAACTACTTGCAGTTGTTATTCTTACATTCACCCCCAGTTGGTCTTGTTATTACAAGATACCCCGAAATACTCGTCGTTGTTTCGATAATCCTTTGAGCTCACTGCCTTGCTGTTCTTTGTCACCTGAATACCCCTACGGATAATTCTCGCACTTATCGAGTATCCGCTCATCCCCCCAGTTGTCCATGTGTTTCACAATGGTCTTCGAAATACTATCCGATCCTCCAAAAATCCTTAGTAGCTTATTACTCTACAATACTTGTCTGCTTACCATGATGGATGCTTTCCATATGTCTGGCAATATTCGTTAGTATCCTTAGGCACCATAGTTTTGATCCTTCTGATTCAACATGAGTGCAAATGCACGCAATCATCAGTTGATCCTTTTAAATTATCTTTCCAGCTCAGACGTCATTTTAAACATGAGCTGGCTCTCAATCAATCCAATTGCCGTCGATTGTACCCCTATGCTTACTCAACTTATCCATCCTTAACCAGAGCGTTTGCTTTTGATCCATTGATTTGGAAATCATAATTCCTTTGTTATTTAAACGTTGAATTATTCAGATGTTCTATAAACTAATGCATTTGCATTCTTTCTTCCTCTGATTGGGTATCGATACTCACATCAGCTCCATTGTGGATCGCCATATCCACTGTTTGATTATTATCCGACAGTGTCCTTCATAATTAATCACCTTGTGAGTTCTTTCTCCGATACATAATGCCTTTGGTAAATTGTATCCTCTCCTTTGTCAATCATGCTCTATTTCCGAGCTTGTGTTAATTACTCCTGAAGTTCATGGTATATGTTCTAAGAAGCCCCGATGGCTCGAACCTATGCCTTCCTTAATATGTGTGAACTAGAAAGTTTTCACGAGTCATACTCTTCTGGTATTTTGCCAGATAAAATTTCAACACTACAACTTCATCGAACACGAGATGTAAATGAAAGGTTATGCATTGGAGAAGTGGGAGTCGACCTTGAACTTTGTGTTCATGCCCATGGACCCGATGTGGAACTTATCATGGAAGCTTCTTGCAAAATATTTAATCATTTTTGTAACTCTTTCGGTGTCATTAAATTGGATCCCTTGCAACTATACATTCGACTGTATGTTCTTCT
Source organism: Triticum aestivum (assembly GCF_018294505.1). Lineage (NCBI taxonomy): Eukaryota > Viridiplantae > Streptophyta > Magnoliopsida > Poales > Poaceae > Triticum > Triticum aestivum. Next base: position 144,144,307 of record NC_057803.1, on the reverse strand, counting down.
TTGATCCCATTTCTCGCGCAAGTTTAAGCACTTGTCTTCTGTGGATCAATACATCTCCCCAACCTCTATTATGATCTACCTTCGAGTATTACCCCTGGTACCTCGAGGATATCATGTCATTGCACTACATTTTATGAACTTTTTGATGGAGTACTACCTTAACCCTGTCTTTGTCGCTTCAAGGGTTCTGGGTTGTTTGTCAAACTGAGAACACCGATAAGTGAATCGATTCCGCACTCTGATCCAATAACTCTAAGTAATTTTCGTTGCTTACGAGTTTAATAATCCTTCTAGTCAATCCTAGCCAGGTTGGCTATATCATTATCATGCCAAATTTTAATTGAGCTACCTGGTTCTTCTCCCCGGTGCACAATTTTCGATGATGAGCCAAGCATGTGTCGCTCTTCCTCATCATATCATTTCTCCTTGAACAACAAGCTTGTTTTCGAGTTTGTGCCGTACCTGTGGTTCCAATAACCTTTTGCTTCATCATTCCTTTGACTTGATGTCATCGCCGATCGATTACATCTTCATGAAATTTCTCGACAAATGTATCGTGATCATCATCAACATCCTGAGCTCTTCCAGGATATTAATTAAATTCATGATGAGAAATACCACCCTTGCCCCTTGATGATTTATGTTATCATCGAAAACATTCTTGCCTCCCCCCAACACAAACTAGTTCATACAATTTTGGAAATACATCATTTTTGACATGTCGATGGATTGCTGCTGAACCCATCGGCCACATCCTCATCTTTTTCCTGGTAAAATTGCATGAGATGTTCTAAAAATTTGCGATGGATCCCTTGAGTATCCAAAGAATGACCTTTACCTGATGACCATGTCAATGCTATCCCGAAGCACAACTGTGGTACTCCGTTTGTCAACAAGAACATTGGAAGTGCATTGCCAAATGTTTCTTGATCTATTATCCAAACACCGTTGTATGGATAACATCATGAATTCCCTTGCCCCTTTATCCAAATGGTGATGTACTTGTTGATCTAACATGTACACCATGCTCTACTTTTCCTTGGGAAAAGTTACACTCCTAAATCTTGTGTATAAACACATTTTCCTTTCCATTGGTTTGTTAATCTTTCTTTTGATATATATGATATAAGCAGAAATAATTCCCTGCTTATATAAAAAAACACCTCGAGGTACAATTCGGTCAGTACAACCCTGTTACTAATGTTGATGACATTCCGGTAACCACCGATGGACGAGAACTTTGCCTATTGGTCCGCCTCGTCTTAACGAGCAGGAAAATGGTTCTCTTCGTCCCTCGCCCTCGGTACCAACATTGTTGGCGACATAACTGACAGACTAATTTCTGGCATGCCATGCTATCATGACCATGCAAGAGGACATCACCCTCCCTATTTCTTAACCCACATGGTGGGCCCATAACCCACAGGTCCCAGGATCGAAACCTGACTCTCCTGTTCAACCCTGTTTCTAATGGTTATTCTCCATGTTTGGCTTCGTAGTTAATTCATGGGCCACCTTCCTAATGCTCTATTCTAGTATCAGACGCAATACTTACTCTCGCTACTCTGAACCCCTTTCTCACTCTGGTTCAGACTTCGAGCAACTATCTATCCGCTTGGAACCTCTTATTGTACCTTCGTACCTTACTCTCGATGTATTTCATAAGTTTAACTCGAAAGATAATCTTATACTCATTCATGGGTTAACCCCAGATTGTTTCCCTCAAAAGCATTCTGACGTGGCTGAGCTGCCCCTTAACCTTTCGTAAGTACGATAGAGTTCCCGAAGAAATGATGACAAGTTTATCATGATGCATTGGAATAAAGAATTGAAGACATCAACGAAAGGGATTAACTTCTTCGAGAAGATCCGTTAGAATTTCGTAACCAGATCTTTCCCCCTTACTCTACCTCTTAAATCTCGGGACGAGATTTCTTGTAGTGGAGGAGAATTGTGACGCCCGGATAATCAAGCGACAGTAACCTCTGGTAATGATGCCACGTCATCATGATTACTGTTGCTAATCTCGCGTTAGTTCGAAACCTAGTTCAATTTAAAAAAAATAAAGTCAAACGATAAAAATTTCCAAACATTAAAACTAAAATGCTCTAGACGTGCCAAATAATGCATAGGTAATTATGGTTAAGAAACTCCATTTTTATAAAATGTTTAAATACCCTTAGGTTAATAAAACAATAGCAAAAACCAATATATAAATGCTTTTATAATTAACAAAATACTAAACTAAATTGCTTTGGGGTAAAACCTTTTGTTGTAGTGGGTTTTAATGTATTACTAAATTAGGGATCATTTTAATATTAGATAAAAAACTAGATGAAAAGAAACTGAAAAAAACAGAAAAAGAAAAAAATGAAAACTAACAAAAAGAAAAGGAAATGAGAAAACCCTCCCCTCCCCGATGGGCCTTGGCCCAGCTGGCCGCTCCCCATCATGTCAGTCACCTGGCCCAGGCTGCCCTCCCTTATCCCCCAACCCGATCGAACCCTAGGGCAACCACCGCCCCCACTCCCCCCACCGATCTAGATCGGAACCATCCCCGTCGCCCCGCACGACCCCCCCCCCACTCCTCTCGCGACCCCCACTCCTCCTGACCGAGACCCCCACCCTCTCGTTCTCCAGCGACGACAAGAGCCCCGCGCTGGACCCCCTTGACGTGCCGGAGCCCACCTCGCCCGCATGCCCGCGCGCGAGGAACCGCCGCAAACCACCGCGACCAACACCACCGAATCAGCAACCCCTCGCGTCTGTGAGGTCTGCCTTGTCGTCTTCGTCATCTACACTGGCGCACGCGAGCTAGGACGCCCCAACGACGGCTCCCTCGATGATCTTCTTCGACGACGGCCGTCACTTGCCTCGCCTCGATCCACGCCGACCGAACCCCTGCACCGGGGGTATGACCCCATCTCCCCTACCCCTTTCCCTAGGTCGTCCGCGCCGGTGCCGCCCCGTACTTCTGCCGTCATGCTCCCGGCCTCGCCGCGCCTACGCGCCACGCGCGCGCGCGAGCCCGCGCCCACTCGCGCCTCGCCCCGTGGTCATCTCCGCCTTCACCCTACCGCTTCTAGCGCCCGCCTCCGCTCGCCGTGGCTGCCGGCCGCGTCCTCGCCCCAGCTACCACCCCCTACTGCTGCATCCGCCGCGGCCCGCTCCCTTCCATGGCCGGTGTCGTGCCCCGCAATGGCTGCCGGCAAGGCAGCGCCCGGGTCCAGGCGACCCGGCGCCCGCAACTGCGCCCGTTCGGGCGACAACCGTTGCCCCGGCGCCCAAAACCCGTTAAGGCCCCCCGTGCCTATGACAGGGGGGGCCACGACCAGAACGTTTTTAACAAAAAAAGAAAAATAAATAATAAATATAATAAGTAAAATGTTAATTAATTAATTAGAGAATTAATTAAATCAGATTAGATTAACCTAATCATTTAGTTAAAGCTAATTAGCCCTATTTAATTACTATGAGCCTATGACATATGGGCCCCATGCCCCTTTAAAAAAAGGAGGAATTAGAAAATTATAATAATTAATTAATTAGGATAATTAATTAACTTAATTAATTCTATTTAGTTAACCTAAACCTAATTAGGCTAATTAATTTTGATAATGAGATAACAGTCAATGACCGACGGGCCCAACCCACCAGTTGACTGGTCAACGGTCAGAGTTGACCGCTGACATCATGCTGACGTCATAATTGTATTTCCTAAATTAATTAATTATGTTAGTCCTAAAAATGATTTAAATCTTTAATAATTAATATAAAATAAACCGTAGTTCGGATGAAAAAACTTTGTACATGAAAGTTGCTCAGAACGACGAGACGAATCCGGAAACGCAACCCGTTCGTCCGCCACGCATTCCTAACCTATCGAACTTGCAACTTTCCCTCTCCGGCTCCTCTGCTCGAAAACACGAAACACCGGGGATACTTTCCCGGATGTTTCCCCCCTTCACCGGCATCACCTCATACCGCGTTAGGGCACGCCTAGCATCACGCTTTGCTTTGTCATGCATCGTCATGCATCTGTTTGCTTAAATATTCATTGTTTCTTCCCCCTCTTCTTCCGCTAGACACCGAGACCGACGCCGCTGCTACCCAGTACGACTACGGAGTTGACGACCCCTCTCTCTTGCCAGAGCAACCAGGCAAGCCCCCCCTTTGATCACCAGATATCGCCTACTCTTCTTCCTACTTCTTGCATTAAAGTAGTGTAACATGTTACTGCTTTCCGTTAATCCTATTCTGATGCATAGCCTGTCCTTGCCACTACTGTTGATACCTTTACCTGCAATCATAATGCTTAGTATAGGATGCTAGTTTATCATCAGTGGCCATACATTCTTGTCCGTCTGCCATGCTATATTATCGGGCCATGATCACTCGGGAGGTGATCACGGGCATATACAATATACTTTACACAGTTACATTACCTGTGATACTGTTCGGAGATGGGGGCTGAAGGGGCAGGTGGCTCCATCCCGATAGAGGTGGGCCTGGGTTCCCGACGGCCCCCGACTGTTACTTTGAGGCGGAGCGACAGGGCAGGTTGAGACCACCTAGGAGAGAGGTGGGCCTAGTCCTGGTCGGCGTTCGCGGATACTTAACACGTTTAACGAGATCTTAGTATTTGATCTGAGTCTGGCTACTGGCCTATACGCACTAACCATCTACGCGGGGAAAGTTATGGGCACTCGACGTCGTGGTATCAGTCGAAGCACTTCGTGACGCCAGCGACTGAGCGGCGCGCGCCGGGTTGGACCGCGTAACGTGACTTCCTTTGAAATGGAGGTTGCTAGGTCTGCTCTCCGGCCGCGTACGCAACGTGCAGGTGTGCTATGGGCGATGGGCCCAGACCCCTGTGCGCTTAGGTTTAGACCGGCGTGCTGGCCTCTCTGTTGTGCCTAGGTGGGGCTGTGACGTGTTGATCTTCCGCGGCCGGGCATGACCCAGAAAAGTGTGTCCGGCCAAATGGGATCGAGCGTGTTGGGTTATGTGGTGCACCCCTGCAGGGAAGTTAATCTATTCGAATAGCCGTGATCTTCGGTAACAGGACGACTTGGAGTTGTACCTTGACCTTATGACAACTAGAACCGGATACTTAATAAAACACACCCTTCCAAGTGCCAGATACAACCGGTGATCGCTCTCTCACAGGGCGACGAGGGGAGGATCATCGGTTAGGATTATGCTACGTGATGATACTTGGAGGACTTCAGTCTACTCTCTTCTACATGCTGCAAGACGGAGGCTGCCAGAAGCGTAGTCTTCGAAAGGACTAGCTATCCCCCTTTTATTCCGGCATTCTGCAGTTCAGTCCACATATGATAGCCTTATTCCAGTTGATACCATTGCATAAATATGTAGTGTAGCTCCTTGCTTGCGAGTACTTTGGATGAGTACTCACGGTTGCTTTCTCCCTCTTTTCCCCCTATCCCTTCTACCTGGTTGTCGCAACCAGATGTTGGAGCCCAGGAGCCAGACGCCACCTTCGACAACGACTCCTACTACACCGGAGGTGTCTACTACTACGTGCTGCCCGCTGACGACGACCAGGAATAGTTTAGGAGGATCCCAGGCAGGAGGCCTGCGCCTCTTTCGATCTGTACCCCAGTTTGTGCTAGCCTTCTTAAGGAAAACTTGTTTAACTTATGTCTGTACTCAGATATTGTTGCTTCCGATGACTCGTCTATGATCGAGCTCTTGTATTCAAGCCTTCGAGGCCCCTGGCTTGTAATATGATGCTTGTATGACTTATTTTATTTGTAGAGTTGTGTTGTGATATCTTCCCGTGAGTCCCTGATCTTGATCGTACACGTTTGCGTGTATGATTAGTGTACGGTTGAATCGGGGGCGTCACAACGTAGAGCAATAAAAACAACACGTAAATGTTGCAAATGTTCCTCCAAAGATTTGCTATAAATCAATATGTCATCAAAGTAAACTACCACAAATCGTCCAATGAAAGCACGTAAAACTTCGTTCATTAACCTCATGAAAGTACTAGGTGCATTAGTTAACCCAAAAGGCATGACTAACCACTCATATAATCCAAACTTAGTTTTAAATGTTGTTTTCCATTCATCACCCAATTTCATACGAATTTGATGGTATCCATTACGCAAATCAACTTTGGAGAATACTGTAGAGCCACTCAATTCATCAAGCATATCATCTAGCCTAGGAATAGGATGACGATAACGAATAGTAATATTATTAATGCCTCTACAATCAACGCACATGCGCGATGTACCATCCTTTTTCGGCACTAAAATGATAGGAACAGCACGAGGACTAAGGGATTCGTGTATATAACCTTTGTCGAGCAGTTCTTGTACTTGACGCATAATCTCCTTCGTCTCCTCTGGATTGGTACGGTATGGTGCACGGTTGGGTAGCGAAGCACCGGGAATTAAGTCAATTTGATGCTCAATCCCTCGAATAGGTGGTAATCCCGGTGGCACGTCTTGTGGAAAGACGTCAGCGAACTCCTGCAAAATGTTAGTGACAGCAGGGGGCAAAGAGGAAGGCACGTCCTCGAATAAAAATAATGCCTCTTTGCACACAAAAGCATAGCAAATAGATTTGCTAAAATCTAGCTCATCAATATCAGATTTGGTGGCAAGTAAACATGCACTTTTCAATTTAATTTTAGAAACAACAGTAGATGGTTTATTATTAGGCTTCATTTGGTGCTCAAATTATTTTGCCACAATCTGATTTTCACTCTTATTTGTCTCCTGTTTTGCTTTATTAGCTCTATTAATATCATCTTTCAAAATGGAATCAGGAGTCATAGGAAGCAAAGTAATATTTTTATGGTTATGAACAAGAGTATACTGATTGTTTCTACCATGGTGTACAGAATTTTTATCAAATTGCCATGGTCTACCAAGTAATAACGAACATGCTTGCATAGGTACCACATCACAATCAACATAATCAGCATATGTAGAGATACTAAAATGCACACGAACAGTACGTGTTACCTTAACCTTGCCGCTGTTGTTGAACCATTGGATGTAGTAAGGATGTGGATGTGGTCTTGTGGTGAGAGATAGCTTCTCCACCATCTCCATGCTAGCCAAGTTATTGCAGCTCCCTCCATCTATGATCACGCGAACAGAACATTCCTTCACAACTCCCATTGTATGGAACAAATTATGGCTCTGATTTTGCTCAGCTTGTGTAACCTGCACACTCAAAACACGTTGAGCAACTAAACATTCATACCTATCAGCATCTTCAGGAGCCATGTATTGCGTCTCATGATCAGAATCGTCTCCACCGTGTTCTTCACGTGTAATAAGATCCAAAGTCTCCTCATCATAGTCACTAGCGGACTCATACCCACCATCCTCAGTAACAATCATCACATGCTTAGATGGGCATTCTCTCGCAAAATGACCTCCACCCTTGCAACGTCGACAAATAATATCATGTGTTTGCCCTGTTGATGCCATGGATGAAGAAGAGCTCTTTGCAGGCCCAGAAGGTGTGCTCTTGGCAGATAGTGGTGATTGTGCCTGCATTGTTGTATCACGGTTGGAGGTGGCAGCCGACGGAGGCACCGGTGTAGCAGAACGTGTGGAAGTAGATGATGCACGTGGTGTCCATGATGAAGGTCAACCTGCAGAAAAGTTAGTCTGCACCAATGCATGTCGATCCTACACTTCACGTTCAGCTTTACAAGCAAGATGGAATAAACGAGTGATATTAGTATACTCCTTATACTCTAGAATCGTCTGAATCTCTCTATTTAATCCACCCATAAAACGTCCAAGCATAGCTTCATTCTCCTCAACAATACCACATCTAATCATGCCAGTTTGTAATTCCTGATAATATTCTTCTACAGAATTTTTTCCCTGTCTTAAGCGCTGCAATTTTTGAAGTAATTCACGTTGATAATATGGTGGAACCCAACGAGTACGCATAGCAATTTTCAAAGCAGCCCAAGTAGCCGGAATAGGATATAATCTACAATGCTCAGACCACCAAACACATGCAAAACTAGTGAACGCACAAACAGCAGCAGGAACACGTCTCTCCTCGGGATATTGTAAACATGTAAATCGTTGTTCAGTTTCTAACTCCCAAGTAAGATATATATCAGGAACATATCTACCCTCAAATGGTGGAATATTCAATTTTAGTTTAGGGAGATGGTCATGATCTCGTACCTGAGGGTGAGCCCTACCATTGCCATTATTTGCATGTGGACGACCTGGTGGTTGCTGTGCTGGTGGTGGCACGTAGTTCTGATTTTGATCAACCTCATCCTCATAATCTCCCACATAATCATCCTCCTCCACATCAGGAGTAGGAGCCACAGAAGTATCAACAGCAGCACCAGCAGTTTGGCCCGACTGAAGAGGGACACGGCTCGCTCGACGAAGGGTTGTTTCCCGACGTGGAGGTAGTCGATGTTGTTGCTGTTGTTGTAGAGGTGCGGCAGGAGCAGCCGGTGGTGGTGGTGGAAAACGCGAAAGCAATTCAGCAAACTTGTTATCGAGCTTTGTTTCAAATGTCTTCTCCATGCCATCTATCTTCTCCATGGCCTCTTCAAATCTGTTTATCACATCTTGCACCTGTCCACTCATCATTTGCTGAAACGTATCATGAAGCTCCTTGTTCGTCAAGTTCTCCCAGTCAGTCTCGTCGGCTTGTGATCCTGGCATGGTTAGCAGCAATAGAAACACACAAGAATATGATCCTACAGACTACTAACAAGTGGTGGTGGTGGCGGGTGTCACAAATCTGTCAAGCAAATCTCAAATTCTTACCAGTTCTTACCCAGCAGCAGGCGGTGATCGGCAACCGTTATAGTCAAAACTCTCAAAAGCTTGGATAGAGCGATTGCCAGGGAGAGTCAAACGCACGACGTGGATGTATGTGGAGCTGGGAAGGCTTATAGTATGGTAGCAAAAAGGGTCAGCAATAATCAATTCAGAGATGCAAAGTTGAATAAATGCTCAACGACGGCACTGTGCTGGTCCTAGGCTAGACCGTGCTAGAGACGCGAGCCTAGAACACTAACAAAATCACGGCGCTGCACGTAAATAAGGGAAAAGCACACTTTGGAACTCTCTTTTTTCGCTCTTTTTTTGCGCTCCTTTTTTTTGCGCTCCTCTTTTTTTTGCAAAAAATCACTATAATGGCGAGTGTCTCAAAACTCTTCCCTCGTCAAACTGATAGGATGGGCACGAAATTTTTTTTCACTTTTTTTCGGAAATCAGGGCAGCGATGACGAAAAAGTGCGACAAAAATCACTATGATGGCACGTGGCTCAAAAGACTCAGAAAAGCCTAAAAATAGGATAGGGAAAAAAAATTTGCCCGTGAAAATTTTGGCCTAAAAACTGACTGGGGGTCTCCAGACTTTTTTTTCCTGAGACCTACGCAGGCAAGGAAACACGAATCAGAATTTAGATTGATCTCAAGAACAAACCTAATATGAGAAGAACTCGGATTGGTGGTGGATATATGGTTGTGGTATATGGCAGCAGTGGTGGTATATGGTAGCGGTGGTGGTATATGGATACAGATTGGTGGTGGTATATGGATACGAATTGGTGGTGGTATATGGATATGGATTCAGAGCGGTGGCGGATAAGCAAAAGTGGTAGATGGGCGATGATGATGGTGCGGCGGCGGCGTGACAACTTATGACCAGAACTCCAAACTCTAAAAGACTAGACTCTAAGATCAGCAACTTGACACGACGATGCAACCGCAAATTCAACAAAGCAAAAACCCTAAAAAGATTATGCAAAGGCTCAGATTGGTTCGGATATGATGAACTAACCCTAATTTTTTTATGGCTTTTTCGTGGACTGTAGGTATGAAGAACAGACTCGATCTAATCTACGAAAAACTGTAAAATCTCACCGAGCAACCTGGAAATCTGATACCACTTGATAGAGGCTAAGGTGTCCCGATGTTTCGATGAGATGGTGGCTATCGTTTTCTGTGGGAGTCGACCTTGACGATCCGACTACGAACGTGCGAGACGTCGCGCCTTAGCAATCGCTAAACCAACTTCCGAGGGTTATTGACCACGCCGGAGCACGATCAACCTGACCACGAGGGTCCGTTTCCTGCGAGAAAACGAAGAACAAGCAAGAAACTGAGATTGCAATCGGGATATTGCGAATATAAGATGAAAGCTTTATTGATCAAGGTGGGGTTCTGTGACGTCTTGGTCTGGTCGTTGGACACAAACGAAGTACACGAAGTTGCAGCTATGGCGAACTTTTAATCTAAACAAAACCCAAAGTCTAAACGACGCCCTAAGGGCTGTATATATGGAGGAAGAGGGGGGAATTTCGTGGCCCTTGAGGGTGGGGTCTGAAACCAACCCTAACTCTTGTTTCCCCACACATACGGACTCTAAAAATAGCCTATACTTAAGTATTTCAAAATTACATGGGCCTGGCCCATTAATAAGGTGACGCAGCACCTAGAATAGCCTATGGACGAATATTATGAAGTGGCATCTTGTATATTTCGTCCAAGGCTTCATGCACTCCTTATGGCGGCTTCAAAGTCCTGAAATCATCACTTGTAACTCCGTTCTTGATCCCCTTGCGCATGCCATCAACTCCATGCGTGTTCTTGCTCCAATGTTCATCCTTCTCCAAGCTAGGCCCTTCATTTGTAAGCAAAACAAATGTATCCAATTTAGGCAGCATCATAATCTCATGAACATTAGAATCATTACCAAGAAACGAAAGTACCTGGTAATTTAATTGGCTTGCGCGAGCTCTAGTAATTGGTCCAGTATATGTAACAGTAGGGGTTGTGGGTGTAACAATGGTATTGATGCCCTCATCACCAAACAAGCAATCCACCCAGATGTGTATTAAAGCTGCCACCTTAAGTTGAACCATTAATTAACAATCTCACATCTGTCATGGATTTCTCAAACCCAAACCACGTCTATGAGCATAGCATAGCAGTATAAGCATAACGTAGATGTAACTCTCAGGGTTTGATAATAAAACAGGTAATAGGTTCTACCTCATCATCTACTTCCCAATACCCACAAGTTAATCACATCCTAATCATGCAAGGTTTGAGGATTAGAACTAATGCATCAAAATTGGGTATGAAAGAAGATCAATGTGTTACTTGCCTTGCTGATGATCTGCAAATCCTAAAGACTCGTAGTAGCACCCTTCGCACTCTGGGTGTTCTATCGCAAACAAACAATAGCATACATAAGCAATCAAGCAAAGATGCACGAGTAAATCTCAAATAAGAAGATCTAATCAGAAAGTTCAACTTACGAACTCCGGTTTGCAAAAAGAATCAAATCAAACGAGGCAACGAAACTCAAACTGCGAAAGATCTGATTACTAATCTGGACTAAGGTCAAATTTTACAGTACCAAAATCTTGTTCAAGTTGGTTAAACAGAAAGAGGGCTTCGAGACAAAGATCTACGCTTGAATCGCCTGATTCCGATAAACGAGCGAAAAGATAAACTAGATCGAAAATTAGGGCAAAGATCATGATCAAAAATAATCGCAAAAAACCCTGGAAAAAGAAAAATTGACGAACAGGCTAACGAACGAACATTCGCTGTCTGTGACTAACGGCTGAACGACGTTCGTTAAAAAGAACGAACGGACGAACGTCCGCTGTTTAACCGAACCGAGAGAAAAAAACCGAACCAATCTATTAAAAAACAGATCTAGGGTTTTCGAAATAAACCGAACGGTTTTAGCAAAAAAACGGCGGCTACCTCGGCATACGTGACAGCGGCGGCGACGCGTGGATCGAGGCGTGGCGGCGGCTAGGGTTTGCGGGCGCGGGCACTGGTGGGCTGGGTGCTCGGGGGCGCGGCTTATAAGGAGGTCGGCCGGGTGGAGTCCAGGCCGGGTACGGCCCAAAGTCGGTTCCCCCCTTTTTTTAAAATTATTCCGCACACAAAAACAAAGAAAATAGATACTAAACGGTCTCCAAAAATCCCGAAATAAATTTTCTCCGTCCTCTAAAAATAAGCCGGACAAGGTGAACATTTATTTGGGCCTATAATGCAATTTTGAAAAACGCATATTTTTCCTAATTCAAATAAAATTGCGATAAAATCCAAATAAAATATGCAAATTGATTTTAATATTTTTCCTCCAATATTTCATTTATTTTGGAGAAGTCATATTATCTCCTCTCATATATTTTGGTATGAAATATTTTCGGAGAGAAAATTTATTAAAACCAAAGTGATCCTTTTTCCATATTTGATAAAATTCAAATATGCAAAACGGTGAAATCCCCCAACTCTCTCCGAGGGTCCTTCAGTTGCTTAGAATTTCGAGGATCGCGGAAGTCAAAATGCACAAAATATGATATGCATGAATGACCTATGTATAACATTCCAAATTAAAAATTTGGGATGTTATACTACCTTGATGTACTACAGGACTGAGGGTAGGCCATTCACGCATATACATTGTTGTATGAACCTCAAGGGTAGTATGTATGGGTGTGCCAGTTTTTACTCTAATACCGTTAAAACTTAGAATCAATGAATTAAAAAACTTGTTGAACATCTAGTTATCTCGAACGCAATATTTACACTTAAACAATTATTGTATTAGGGATATTTGCATGTTATTTATGTATGAATTTTGCTATTTTCTAAAATTATTTTGAGTGTTGTGGTCTTATAAAAAACAAATACGGGCATTTAAATAAAAAGGTTGAATGACTAGCTCCAACATCAGACTGGTCCGACCAGTCCATGTTGTGGAACGCAGTAATTTCAAAAAAATTCTTACGCACACGCAAGATCTATCTAGGTGATACATAGCAACGAGAGGGAAGAGTATAGTCCACGTACCCTTGTAGACCGTAAGCGGAAGCATTATGACAACGCGGTTGATGTAGTCGAACGTCTTCACGATCCGACCGATCCTAACACCGAAGATACGGTACCTCCACGATCTGCACATGTTCGGCTCGGTGACGTCCCGCGAACTCTAGATCCAGCTGAGTGTCGAGGGAGAGTTTCGTCAGCACGACGGCGTGATGACGGTGATGATGAAGCTACCGGCGCAGGGCTTCGCCTAAGCACTGCAACGATATGACCGAGGTGGATTATGGTGGAGGGAGCACCGCACATGGCTAAACAATGTCAACTTGTGTGTTCTAGGGTGCCCCTACCCCCATATATAAAGGAGCAAGGGGGGAGACCGGCCGGCCCTTGTGGCGCCCAAGGAGGGAGGAATCCTCCTCCTAGTAGGAGTAGGATTCATCCTTTCCTAGTCCTACTAGGAGGGGGAAGGAAGGAGTGGGAGAGGGGAAGGAAAAGGGGGGGCTCCCCCTCCTAGTCCAATTTGGACTCAAGGGGGAGGGGGCACGCGGCCTGCCCTGGCCGCCCCTCTCTCTCTCCACTAAGGCCCATCTAGGCTCATTAGTTCCCCACGGGGTTCCGGTAACCCTCCGACACTCCGGTTTTATCCGAAATCACCCGAAACACTTCCGGTGTCCGAATATAGCCGTCCAATATATCAATCTTTATGTATCGACCATTTCGAGACTCCTCGTCATGTCCATGATCACATCCGGGACTCCGAACCACCTTCTGTACATCAAAACACATAAACTCATAATACCGATCGTCATCGAACGTTAAGCATGCTGATCCTACAGGTTTGAGAACTATGTAGACATGACCGAGACTCATCTCCGGTCAATAACCAATAGCGGAACCTGGATGCTCATATTGGTTCCTGCATATTCTACAAAGATCTTTATTGGTCAAACCGCATAAGATTCGATCATCGGTATCTCAATACCTAGTTCAATCTTGTTACCGGCAAGTCTCTTTACTCGTTTTCGTAATGCTACATCCCATAACTAAATCATTAGTTACATTTCTTGCAAGGCTTATAGTGATGTGCATTACCAAGAGGGCCCAGAGATACCTCTCTGATACACGGAGTGACAAATCCTAATCTCGATCTATGCCAACTCAACAAACACCATCGGAGACACCTGTAGAGCATCTTTATAGTCACTCAGTTACGTTGTGACGTTTGATAGCACACGAAGTGTTCCTCCGGTATTCGGGAGTTGCATAATCTCATAGTCATAGGAACATGTATAAGTTATGGAGAAAGCAATAGCAACAAACTAAATGATCATCATGCTAAGCTAATGGATGGGTCAAGTCAATCACATCATTCTCTAATGATGTGATCCCGTTTATCAAATGACAACTCTTTGTCCATGGCTAGGAAACTTAACCATCTTTGATCAACGAGCTAGTCAAGTAGAGGCATACTAGTGACACTTTGTTTGTCTATGTATTCACACATGTACTAAGTTTCTGGTTAATACAATTCTAGCATGAATAATAAACATTTATCATGATATAAGGAAATATAAATAGCAACTTTATTATTGCCTCTAGGGCATATTTCCTTCAGTCCATGGACAAATAATGTGTCCATTTGTGGGTTAGCGACGCAGATGCCCTTAGAGCATCGACAACCGGGCTCCTCAAACCGGCCTCAAACGCCCGGGCGAGTGGACCGGTCAAAAAAAGCTGACCCAGTTGGGCGCCTCAAACCTGCCCCAAATGCCTAGGCTGTCTGGCACCCGTCATATCTAGTCCAAATATAGGACGGATATGAGGAGGTTCGGGCATGCCATGGTGCATCCGCCACGTCAGCATGGCTCACCGTGACCCGTAGCGACCCCACATATATTGTAACGCCCTGGACACACCCGCCGGTGGTCATTACTCCTGGCGGGATCTAGACTGGCCCCAAAGATCAATACTAGTATTTTCTGTGCACTTTGTCCTCACTCGTGCGCACCCGGGAACAACTTCCCGGTCGGTCACCCATCCTGAAATTACTCCAAACTAAGCACGCTTAACTTTGGAGTTCTGTCTGAATGGCTTTCGGAAAAGAAGGAATTTCTTATTGATATGAGTAGTCTATCATCCCTCTTAAGCCAGGCTATCACATACACCCTGTTGACACACGAACACGTCACGTGTACCCTCAATGCCGGGGGTGATGCACCGTAGCTCACGTCGAAGGAGACCCGACCGACAGCGCGATACGCAAGACAGTCGGCGGGCGCTTTTGCAGACCCAAAACCCCGCGCACCCGGGAGGGACCCCGTCAGGGATTGCGGCGGCTATGGGCTGCCCTAGGTCGATTCGCTCGCCCCTAGAGCCTCGAGATTCGCAGCTCTCAAACACGAAGAACAGCGAATAACGAGAGAGAAAAACGGTGGAGAGACAAAAGGTAGATGAAAAAGTAGTATATTGATTTGTTCGATTATGTGTTGTTCAATCGGCCGTCACCCCCAACATATATAAGAGGCGGCTGGACTTTCCGTACAAGCAAAGGATTCATCTAGGCTTTCCTTACAAGAAAATTACATCAATTCACGACCTAGAGTCCTAGTTCTGGTCCCACTTGGATTCAGCCCGAATCTGATCCAATCTTCTGTCTTGCTCCTTGCGCGGGCCGTGGAATCTGCATATGACTTCCGATGGAGATAGTTCAAATATCAATTTTGTACGCTTCGATGAGGCCAACAATCCGTATGTTGATCACTTTTCCAAATAAGGCCATCTTGAATACTCCACAGGGCCATCTTTAATTTCGAGTCTGACTCGGTCATGTAGCTGACTGGACCATCCGACTCTTGTAGCGTCTCTGCAGGTCGTATACTACGTCGGATGATGATGACTCCAAAAGCAAAGTTGACCGTTTCGATGTTACGAATAACTTTCATGTTGAACACTTCTTCATCTGAGTCCATCTAGATAATCATTTGAGCCCATCTTCAGCTTCTGGTCGGATTGGCCTTGACAGTTTCCACCCAGCAAGCTCTTTCCCGGCAAGCTTTTTAGCCCCGGCAAGGTCTTCACCCGGCAAGCTTTTCCCCCAGGCAAGCTTTCCTCCCCGGCAAGGTTTCACACCGGCAAGCTTCTCCGCCGGCAAGCTTTCCACGCCGGCAAGCTTCTCCGCCAGCAAGCTTTCCACGCCGGCAAGCCCTCACATCGGCAAGGTTTTACCCCGGCAAGGTTTCATTCAGCCGGCAAAGGCCAAATACTTTCTCACTCAGGGCCGGCCCGCAAGTGTTGCCTCTAACTTTTGCATACGAACCCGGATTCGTGACCATGCCAAAATCTGGTGTCAACACACCCCCACTCAGAGGAACCGATGTCCTCGTCGGGCCACAGGAACGCTCCCTCTTGGCACATACGTCTGTGCTTCCAGTCCAGTACATGTGACATGTCGTGTGCCACGACGGGTCACAAACGTCATGAACAACATGACCATGCACCTGTCCGCAACCATCCGTGTAACCGCGAGGGTCGGCTCTGATACCAACTTGTAACGCCTCGGACACACCCGCCGGTGGTCGTTACTCCTGACGGGATTTAGACTGGGCCCATAAGATCAATACTAGTCTTTTCTGCGCACTTTGTCCTCACTCGTGCGCACCCGGGGGCAACTTCCCGGTCGGTCACCCATCCTAAAACTACTCCAAGCTAAGCACGCTTAACTTTGGAGTTCTGTCCGAATATGCTTCCGGAAAAGAAGGAATTCCTTATTGATATGAGTAGTCTATCATCCCTCTTAAGCCAGGCTATCACATATATCCCAATCAGACAAACCCTAGACCCCAGTCGGCTTGAGTCCACTCCACTCCTCTCTCTCTCTCTCTCTCCCTCTCTCTCTCTCCCCCTCCTCCTCCTCCTCCTCTTCCTAATCACATCTATGGCATTCGATGGCAACAGCGCGGGCTCCGATGGCGATGACTCCAACATGGACGTGTTCGCTCTCTACATCGCACTGTGTCGGTCGCGGCTGGATCGGGACGGCAGCAGCTCACGCTCTAATGTGTCGCCCCCCTTCATTCGACGTTGTTGGTCCCTCCCATCCGTCACACAGCACCGGCGGCAGCTCCGACCGCTCCGCTTCACTACAGGTATGCTGCCCCTTCTCTACCACCTCCGGAGGGCGTCCACCGCCACCGTTGGGTGCTTGTGCCCTCGCCGGCATCGGACTTGTCTAGGACGCCCGAGTCGAAGGCACGGGCCGCACAGCGCGAGCAGCGGGCGAGGCGTCAGGCAACCAAGCGGACATGTGGATCCTGAGGACGTGCTCCTCGTGTTGGTCCTCCGCCGCTCCTTGACGATGGTGGAGTCAAATGCATGGC
This sequence comes from Triticum aestivum, assembly GCF_018294505.1. Classification (NCBI taxonomy): domain Eukaryota; kingdom Viridiplantae; phylum Streptophyta; class Magnoliopsida; order Poales; family Poaceae; genus Triticum; species Triticum aestivum. The sequence continues at coordinate 144,127,098 of NC_057803.1, read as the reverse complement.
GGCTATGGCGCAAGAATGCCAAAGCGATCCGGCTCGCCATCGAGCTGTTAGAGCGCGAGGCAACGACACAGGCGACGGCGAGGTGACATGCCGAGGAGCAGGAGCACTTGCTTTGGAGGCTGGCCGAGTAGATCTCGTCGGACGACGCCTCAGACGTCAGCGATGGATTCAATTCCGACTCCAACGACCCTCCGACAGCCGACGCCTACACCGAGGGCTAAAGCAGCACCGCCGACCGCAAAGGGAAGGGTTCATCAAGGAAATGGTGTTTTTCTCTGCCTTTCTCCGTTTAATTTAGTTTTTTCTTGCGGTCGATGCAAACTGCTTGTTTTGGTTGTTCGATTGATGTACATTTATTACTAGTTCGTTGATCTACATGGGTTAATTTCTTACGTTGCATATGTTACATGGATATAAGGGACTGAATATGAGTGTAGCGATTCGGTGCTCGGGCTCATCTGCACCCGGTCAAAAAATAATTCACAAAAATTCAAAAAAGAATCTTTTTTTGCATGGTAGATAATTTATTACGTGAGGTTAGCTCTAATTTTCGATTATTTGGACATCTAAGTAGTTCTCAGAAACAAGACAAATTGAATCAAAACAGTACATGAACAATAATTTTTTTACAACAAATCTACATAGTGCGGGAAGCCAGATATTCCACTACATAATGCAGGAAGCCAGATATTCGACCGGATCAGCAGTACGCGGGTGTAAGTGGTCTTAGTGCTTAACAACGAATCTACGGTTTCTTTCCACTTATGCATTTCTTTCTTCAGCTCCAGCTGGAGCAATTCGCCGGTTGAAACATGAGCAAATACACGACAAGAGCAACATGCCAAGTTGTGTATGTACATAGAGCCAAAACAGGACAACTGCGGCCGCTGAGCCGCATCGCAGCCGTGGAATCTGGATGATATGTTCCTGTTTTGACTGGGGCAAAATTAGTTGGACCACCACCTAATCCACCGTCTGGCTCATTAGCAGTTATAATAAGAACAATCAGTGTGTGCTACTAGACCCATCTCTCTCCCATGTGCAAAACTTGTCAGTTCTGACGGTGATCTAGTCAATTGGACGATTAGTCCCCTCGGAATTTGTCGCACGTTGTTTACATGTCTTTGTCCCGTCTTCTTCTACCGACTGACGAGCTTGCAAAAGACAAGTCTCCCGCCATCTGGATCCGCTAAATCTCCGACGGAACCGACGAGGCAACGGCGATTGGCGAATGCGAGTTACGACATCTGAATACAGGTGGTATGGACGACCCTATGCGTCATTCGGCTAATGACTCCCAGTTATCGGCCGCCTCACGTATCGTCAGATCAGCCACGGTCGAACGGCCCAGCACCTCCTCGCATCTCAAAGCATCACAATACCGTCCATGTTTCACAAAAAAACCAAGGACCTTGCAACCCCTCGCTTCGAAAAACCAGCATCACGACATTCTCGTGTTTCCAAAACATCATGGAAGTTGCAAATCCGGCAAGCTCGCAACACCCACCTACGACACACCGATATGATGTTTCAGAAATGTGGGCGATGTTGCAATCCAGCGAGCGTGTGGCACCGGTGCCTTCGCAACACCCATCGACTTGCAATAATGGTATTGTTTGCTACTCGGGTCAAACTTCATTGTAACACAGGCGCTAAAGCCCCATTGTAACGTTGATGGTTCACCCCCTACATCGACGTCCATCTCTTGCAATATCCGTGCTTCTTGTTGGTGTTGCAACACCGGCAACAAGCATGGCCGGCCTTTGACTTTACAGCAACACAGAGTGGTGGCAGCAGAGCCCTTGCAACGCGATGCTGGAAGGCGGGTGCAGTAGCCAGCCACCGTGACGTGCGGCGGCGTGCAATGGGTGAGAAAACTAAAAAAACAAAATCATGGGGAAGAAGCTTTAGAAATACAGTATGTGAATAAGTTATGCTTTTTTCGAAATGGAGACAAAGATTGCCTTATCTATTAATTAAGTAGAAGAGAATTGTTCAGTTAATTATGAAAAACTGGACAAAAACAGGAACAACAAGGACCAAGCCCATTCCCATAGACTGAAACACATAGGGCAAAGCCCACCCTTATTGACGACATGTCGATCTGCGGACAGACAACGCAGCTCCGATTCTGACGGATAACTCAGAAAAACGAAACCAGACACGACTGGCACCACGGAAGATCGCCGAAAGGGCCACCTGCAGCCAGTCATCGTACACCATAGGACCCCGCCGCTGCAGCTTTGACACCACAGCAAGAAACAAACCGAGGCAATACCATGGACACACCAGAAAAGAGCCGACTATCGCAACCATTGCTACGTCGTCGACATCGCTCCCACCATCATTGTTGCCACAAAAGTCTGGTCACCATGGTGATTCTCTCGGGGCCGCCGCCCCGACATCCACCGCTCCGTCGCGCCTAGCGCAATCAATCGGCACCACCTTCCGGGGCCGCCGCCCCGGCATACCACCGCTTCCCTCGAGCAGCAACGCCGCACAACCCAGCTGCCCGCAGCCCACGCTGCTCAAGGCAACCGCTCACAAACCACGAACGTCGCATCACATCCGGGGCCGCCGCCCCGACGCAAAGTCAGACCACCCTCTCTGGAACGCGTCGACCGGACCGACAATCCTGCCGCCCAACTGGCCCAAGATTGCCACCCAAGCGAAGGCCGAGCCGCCGCCCCGCCCCATGGAGCCGCCCCGTGCATCACTTTTCGAGGCCGCCGCCCTGCGCGCATTAGCCGTTCGAGGCCGCTGCCCCGGCATCCACCAAACCCGACGTAGGAGAAAACTAGACGCACAAAGCACAAGCTAACTCTCTCAAGCAACGCCCCCAAGAGGGAAACGACGAAGACGGCACCGTCGCCCGCTCCGAAAAATCTGGAGCTTAGGTTTTCACCGGAGAGCTCGAGCCCCGCGTAGGAGAAGATGAGTTCCACAACGACGCCTTCAAAAAGGGAAACGACACCCGAAAACGCCGCAGTCGACAGTACTGACAAAGTCGGGGCAAGGCTTTCGCCCGGAACACACACATCCCTATGGAGGCCTGCAGATTTGATCCACCCAAAAGCGTGGAGATCATTGAAGTCGTTCCTGTTGCGCCTTGCACTCTCCAACGTCGACCACCAAGCTTCACCGCGCAGCACCCACAGCAGCACCACCTCAAGCTGCGAATGAGAAGCGAGCGCACACATCACCACGGCCAAACGCCATGGCTCCCAGCCTGGGACCGCCGCCCCGGCTTCCTCCTCGCGTCACACCCGCCTGCTGAGCTTCCCTGTCGACGTTGCCTGAGTCGAACCACCTCCCGTCCGCGCGCATGACGCGCGCCGCACACAGCACCCGCACTGAGCGAGACGCCCGCCCGCGCGCATCCGTGCCTCCCCTTGACAGCGCCCCTGCTGGAGCGCCAAATCCCGCGCCCCCTTGAACCGCCCGCGCCGGAGCGAGCCCGTCGCCGCGCCGCGTCACACCTGCGCAGGAGCCACGCCCGCGTGCCCGTCCAAGCCCGCCGCGCTCGCGGGTCAGATGCGCCCTTGCGCCTCGCGGAGAGATGCTCGCAGGCCAGACCGGGCTTCGCCGGCGGTCTCCTCAGGAGGCGGCGAGGTGGGGGTGGAGGGAGGAGGGAAGGTGGCGGCGCCGAAGTGGTTCCCCCGTGTCGCCAGAGAGAGGCGACGCGGGGTGGCCGTTGCTGTCTTCGTTGTAGGGAGAAAATAGTGATAAGTTTTGCTTGGAAAATATAAGACTAGATCGATAAACGGTGGACCTGCATAGGACACACGTGTGACCGCCGATGAAGTCCCTGGGATTGCAACATTACCTCGTGTTGCGAGTACCAACATAGACCACTTCATAATCCCATGTTGAGCTTCCCAAAGAAAACACATCATGCATGCGAGGCGGCAGACGACGTGATGAAATAGTCAGTTGAGCACTAGCATTTTCTAGAGAGTACTCATCGGATACAAGGCTCAACGTCGCGTTACATCTTTCCAGTTCCTTGGTGCCCTTCCTCAAGCCTTATTTGGTTTAGAGGATTCCTACATGATTTTCACTTGCGATTTTTCTTTCGTTGAGTATTCCTTTCATATGAATGAATGAATGAATGGAGATACTAAATTGAATGATTTAAAAGTGAAAGCTAAAAGAGGGTACGTTCCTAGGAGTCCCCCGAGGACACAATCCCAGAGACGTCGAACTAGCGAACCGTGATGCTCTTTCTAAGGCTGGTTGTAATGATAGTATCATAGCTAGTATTATGCATGCCAACTAGGCAATTTTGATGAGATGTCATATCATTAAATGAAGAAAGAAAGGATGGAGTATCAAATCATGATACCGTATCATATTAAATGCTAAGCTACTTTGTGTCATGCATGACAATAAATAAAGTACTACATGATACTAATATATGATATTATGCATTAGAGAGATAGTATTATACACTAGTATCATATGCATGATACTAACATATGATACTCCCCATTACAACCAGCTTAAGCATTCACTCCAGTAGGAGGTTCGGCATGACGAAGCGGGAGCTCTTATTGAGCGCTTCAGGCGCCAAGGAGCTTCCCTGGCACCCACGCACCAACTCTAGTGGGCCAGCCCATTAGAGCGAGATCCATTGCACTAGAAAAAAAGAACGGAAAAAATCATAAAATACAAAAAATCATGAATTCGAAAACGTTTATGGATTTTTTCTAAAAAGAAATTATTTTGAAATAAATTTCATCGAATTTTAAAAAACAAGTTCATCGAAAATGAAAAACAAATAGTGAATGTTGAAAAACAAGTTCATTGAACTTGAAAAATGCTCATCAAATTAAAAAAATCATCAATTTTTTTAAAATCATCAATTTGAAGAAATAGTTCACGTATTTGCCACAATTTATTGAACCAAGAAGAAAAAAAGAAAAAAACCGAAACGAAAAAGAAAAATGGGAAAGGTTGTAACTTACTATATCTTGCTGCTTGGAAGGGTGGTTGCCGAAATCACTAGTTGAGGAGTAATCGTTTCGAAGATCACTCCAACTTCTCAGATTGTGCCAAGTGGCGCACATGCGGCACGCCACTTGTCGCAACCTGGGAGTTTTTCTTTTTTCGTAGATCCGTTTATTCAAAATGTTTTATCTCTCAAACTGTGCGTCCAAATCTCAAACCGCTTTCATCGTTTAATTCTTTGCGTCGAGATCTTGAAAACTATATCCCATGTCGGTAGTTTTTGACAAAGTTTTTTTTCACGAAAAAAAACGGTCGAAAAAAATGGACAAGAAAACCGAATCAAGAGCACGGATTTTTCCCTTTCCGAAAGAGGCACGCCCACAAAATCATAATCGTGTCTCTCGTGAAAACAAAATCGTGACTCTTGCGGAAGAAAAAAAACAGAAAACACGTTTTTTTCGTTTTCGAGGAGGCACGGCCGTGACTCTCGCGAAAGCACACCCGTGACTCTCGCGGAAGCAAAACTATGACTCGTGAAAGGAAAAAACAACAGAAAATGCGTTTTTTTTCGTTTCCGAGAGGCACGGCCGTGACTCTCGCGAAAGCACAACCGTGCTCTCGTGGAAGCACAACCGTGACTCTCGCGGAAGAAAAAAAATTGAAAACGTATTTTTTTCGTTTCCAAGAGCCACGGCCGTGACTCTAGCGAAAGCACAACTGTGCCTCTTGCGGAATCAAAACCGTAACTCGCGAAAGAAAAAAAACAGAAAATACAGTTTTTTTTTTCGTTTCCAAGAGGCACGGCCGTGACTCTCACGGAAGCAAAACGGTGCCTCTCACAGAAGCAAAACCGCGACTTTCGCGAAAGGGAAAAAACACGTTTTTTCACGCAAAAAATATATATATATATTTGGTCGAAAAGCTAAGGAAGACCGGTGGAAAACCAAAACGTTGAAAAAACCCGGAATAAAACCGTTCAAATAGCCAAAAACGCGTGTGGAAAAATAAAAAAGAACAAAATTCGAAGGAAACGCCCAGAACACGACACGTGGCGAATAGCTAAGAGCGCGCCAAATGACGCTGATCATTGTGAGGCTTCCGAAGGAGCGCTCGTTAACTAGTGGCTCCCGATGGTTGCGCCGGGTACCTCGACGAGGGAGGTTGCACGTTGATTCATAGTGAGCTCACATGTTTTCTCGGATTAAAACACAGAAAAATATCAACATGGGCTGGCCCAGAGCATGGCGCTTAAGAGGCGCTTGTTTGCAAAATACACAGTAATAGTTGCGTGAAGCGCTAAATAGGAATTGCTGATGAAAGCTGGCCCAAAATTCAGGCGAGCGCACGTGAAAGATAGATGAAACGGGTTAAGCCCAATTAGCTGCTTTTTGCAATAAAAAAAAGTGATCAACAAAAATATACTCCCTCCGTCTCAAAATAAATATATCAACTTTGTACTAGCTCTAATACAAAATAAATGTCTCAACTTTGTACTAGCTCTAATACAAATTTATACTGAGCGTCTTCTCAAGACACTTATTTTAGGACCAAGGGAGTAATATAAACTTTTTCTTCAAGCGTCTTCTCCCCTTTGTCTCGTCGGACAAACTCTCCCGTCCAGGCTTCATCGAGTCGGTGGATTCGCCTCCCCTCCCCATCTGGAGCATCCTCCTACTCAGAGCCACTGTGCACCACACAAATCATTACACGAGACATGCTGGGAAGTTAAATTAGCAAACACCTCTTCGTGGACGAAAGCACCTGGATACTGAACAACAGTGCAATACATTACATAAGACGACAGGATGTCAAGTTGAATGATCATCAGATGGAACTGGCTTTCCCAATATCACAATGTATACACATATGAAGCCGTCCAAAAAATCAGAAATATCTTGACCGCATCTTGGTCATTGCTGAACTTCGTGGTCGTGTTTAGGACTGAATGAATGGCAATAACAAAAGAAAAAAAATGCCTAAGCTAAAATAAAGGTTAATGAGAACATGTTCATTTTTCTGCCATTGACCACATAGGATGAGTTGAAGCACGATGGCCAGCTATATCCAGTGAGATACTCGGTGGCAGGGCAGAGCATTATCACAGTTACTGGGAGGATATTAAAGTGTGGTAAGAAGCGCATGTCCTTGCTACTTATGGTCGATCCAACACGCCACCAACAGAATAGAATGACATTCTGAAATAAGTAAGGAGAATATATTAGTTCAAATGTCCCAACTTCACAATAAAAATAAAGTAAATAAATCCCTAAATGGTGGAGTATTCATTCATTCAGGAGATTTGCAAAATTTGACTTGGGTGATACATATAATTGAACAATATTTTTTTTGAAACAAATAATTGAACAATATACATGTTAAAAATTGAACAATTCGCTCACACTGCACTTACCTAATGAGGACTTATACTGCAGATGTGCTTGACATTGCTGTTGACACTTTCTGTTTGTTGGAAATTGTTTCCATCCGCAAAAAGGCATGGAGTAGAGTTTCTCTGAGCTTGAACAGAAGAAAAGCAACCGTGCTGGTCCCGAATGTCATCAAGCAGAGTTTGTGAACTGTTTGCTTCCCAAGGACTAGAGAAGTTCCTGCGATTTGGTTCGATTCTTGGCAAAGAATCATTGTGCTGCAAAGAGTTGGATTCTGATGAAGCACAGAAGTTCCTGTGGTCTGGGTCGGCTCTTGGAGCATAGCCACTGTGCTGCACACCATCATGTCCAGTGTCTTGACTAATCAGATGCCTTTGTCTATCTAGCAACATGCGCATCCATCCACGTCTTCTAGAAAGAGTTGCAAACCTTCCAGTTGGAGTTGATACACCCAAAACTGAAGCTCGTGAATCGGCATGAATGTTTTGCCTAGGAATCTCCCTAGGCGATACATTTAGATCAAAGCCTTGAAAAGTTTGCCAAGTGTTGATTGACGGTGTCCTTCCAAATGTGCTAATGGGTGCATTCGTGCCTAACTGGGCAGAATTGCTGTTAGTAAGGCTTCTAGGATGCGTTGATCCCTCGCCACTGAGTCTACATCCTCCACAATACCAATTTCCTTCAGGTACTTCTCTTCCAAGGCCAACACAATAAGTATGTGCCGAGGAATCACAAATATCACATAATAACATTAGACTATCTTCACCACCTTGATTGCACTCTATGCACATAAGATTCTCGTATGGGTCTAACCAGCGCCTTATTTCTTCTTCCGTTGGCTGATAAACCTGTGCAAGAAGCAAGAAAATAAGCATATGCCCAAACATACTAGGGTGTTATAACTTAGGTTTCAGCAGCAGTACTTTTAGTGTTATATCTCGGACTGACTACTTTGCAGTGGCATATATCTTAATTTTCATACCAAGTTATTTTTTTAAAGTACAGTAACCCCTACAATAAAATTTGAGCTCCTGGCTTAAAAGAAAAACAATAGCAGCAAAAAATCAACTGATCACAGAATTCAGGGTCATATTATCAACCAAAATTCAAAAAGGTTGCTGAAAATTGACTGTAAGAACCTACTGAGAACATAAAATGCAGGTGGAAATGCTCCTAAACACAACAATAGCACGAGTAAACAACAAGCCTAAGGAATGCTTACAACATTAAAGAGCCAGGCATACCAGAGAGGTAAAAAATTGCAAAAGGTTTGCGGCCATGATTAAGGATTGAGGTACATATTCATGAAACCTTACTAAAAGTAACAGTCCACAAGTAATTCAGAACATATTGCCCCCAAATTTAAATATCTTCCCTGTTGTAACTGCACCTTGATACATATGTTAGCGATGCACTTTTGTTACTGACAATTTTTCAGTTACAGCAAATATATTAAAAATGAAAGAAATGGAGAAGTTAATTACTAATAAAAGACCAAATATAAGACTAATTATATAGGTTAATCTTCAAACGCAGAATGACAATGAAGATGTTTACCAATCATGTGTTGAATTGCTCACCCATAAGAAAACGAAATGAAATAGCAACTTAAATTGTTACCAGATCTGAAATTATATAACAACTACAGCAAGGAGACTTCACCTGATCACGCTCTTCAACCTTAATTACAGACTTTTTCAGCTCCAAATCTAGATCCACTTTTGATGACTTGGTAATCGTGGTGAACCGCCTCTTACACAATGGACACCTTGACTCGACCTTAGACCACTCCATGATGCACGCGAAGCAAAAGTAGTGTGAGCAGCAATTCAGCACTCCCTGTAGAGTCGTCCTCTGATCCTCAGAGAGGCATATCCCACACCAGGGCTTCCCAGCATCTACTAGTTCTTTTTTCTCCTTTCCTTTGTCCCATCCATTCCTTGTAAAAGAAAGCCTCCTCGATGACACAGACAGCATGGGCTGAGCCACCAGAGATTTAGCCTCTCCCAAGTCCCTGACATCCTTATCTGAGACATGGAATTCAGAATCTGAGGATGATTGCGAGACGAGTAACCTCTTCTTCCTCCTGGCCTCTTCTATCCTGTTATCACCCAATTCCTTGTCTGAGGCATGGAATTCAGACTCTGAGGATGACTGCAAGACGCATGTCCTTTTCTTCCTCTTAACCTCTTCTTCTCTGACATCGCTTAATTCCTTATCTGATATATGGAATTCAGAATCTGAGGATGACTGCAAGACACGTACCCTTTTCTTCGTCTTAACCTCTTCTTCTCTGACATCGCTCAATTCCTTATCCGAGACATGGAATTCAGAATCTGAGGATGACTGCAAGACGCGTACCCTTTTCTTCGACTTAACCTCTTCTTCTCTGACATCACTCAATTCCTTATCCGAGACATGAAATTCAGAATCTGAGGATGACCCCAATACCCCCCTCCTTTTCCTCCCCTTCCTTACTGCAGCTCTCACTGGCTCACCCTCAGGTTCGTCTTCAGATGTTCCAAACTCAAACTCTGATGAGTCTGAATCAATAGCCGGCCATATATCTGCCTCGGCAACTGGCCCTGGCCGGTCTGCCTCCACATGCCTCCCAAACCTGGCCTTCTTCCTTGAATTACGGTTTACCTTGACCTGTTCATCCACCACGATGAAGTCGTCGTCATCATCCTCGTATTGCTCGATGACAGAAGACCTTCTCCGTCGCCTTACAGGTGCAGGCTTCCGAACCTTCCGCTTTGAAAGCTTCCAACTATTACTATTCTTCTTCTTCCCTCGTCGCAGCTTTGAAGCAGGGTTTCTGCGCGCTGTATTCTTAAGCCTCGGTATCGTTCTGGTGTGGCTGACACCCAATTCCTCATCCTCTTCCTCGTCCTCAAACTCATCATCGTCACCCTCCAAATCAGGGTCGAAATCCGTGTCCTCGTCCCCTCCCCCCTCGTCCAAGTCAGGATCAAAGTCCATGTCCTCCTCCTCCCCATGCCTCGGCCGATTAGATCGCTGAGCCACGGGAGGCATTTTCGCTTTCTGGCTGCGGCCACCACATTTCGTCTCACAGTTGGGCCGTCGCGGCTCCTCTTCCTGGTCGAGATCTTCACCAATCTCCTCATCCTCCTCCAGCTCCTCCGAGTAATCGTCATCGTCTTCATACCTGCGCCGGCGAGACCGCGCGGGAGCCGGATTCGCCTTCCTCTTCACCGGCCGCTTTGGACGCGGCGTCTCTTCCTCCTCGTCCTCGTCGTCCACCTCGTACTCCGCGTCCGAGCCGCCTCCCTCCTCGCCGGCACTAGAGGACGCGGCGTCTCTTCCTCCGTGGCCGTACTCCAGCTCGTGGACCTCCTCCTCATCCTCCTCCTCCTCCAAGACATACTCCTCGTCGCTGTCGTCCCCATCGAGATTACGCCGCCGGCGGCCCCCGCCCTCTCCCGCCCCCATACCTACCTACACACCAAATCACCACGAATCAGGACCAGATCGCCGGATCCCAACCTGAGACACCGCCGAAACCAAGCACCCGCCGAATTACCACGCGAGAGCCGAGACCGGAAGTCACCACGGGAGAGCAGTGAAGCAGAGCAGCAGCCTAACCCCGGATGGATTTGTGGATAATATTTTGCGGCGTGGATTTTGAATGGGCCTGTATAAATACGACCGGGTCAGAGAAGGCGGCGGTGACGGGAAATTGGGGAGGCTCGGCTGAGCGGGGAGGGGAGGGGGAGGGGAGCAGCTCGGAAACGGGAATGGGAGGGGGCAACGGGTGGGGGTGGAGGTTACGAGGGGAGGAGGGCGGCGGAGGAAGCATCGCGTACGGGTACGGCAGAGGGGGGTGGGGGACGCGCTGGCTGGCTGGCTTTTATCGCCGCGTAGGTGGGAGTGGGGCGGGGTGGCGGTGGTTTGGGTTTGGCCAGCTCCACCGCCGCTTCGCTACTCCTCGCTAGTGGTTGGACCGTTGGCGTTGGCGTTGGAGTGTGCTGCTTTTGCTTGGACTAGTCGCCCGCGTCGCGGCCGCGGCGGCATCGTGGCCGTTCACATGCTCCTTTTCGCTTGCGCCGCTGGTAACCCAGCTGGCTGGACTGCTCCTTCGGTTTCGGTGGGTTTCGTTCGTATCAGGCAGCGCATCGGCCGAACTGGGCCTGGCCCAGTGGTGCCGTGCCTGACGTGTCCGTGACTCGGCAGCAAAATTCGATTCGGTGGTACCTGCCCTGCCCTGCCCATCCATCGTCATCATCATCATCACCATCTCGTGGTGGCCTGGGGATCGGGCGGCTTTCCTGTGTTCTATTCGACTGCTCACAGTGGGGAGTAACATAAAGTAATAACTTGCCAATGTTACTAGTCTATGTTACTACCTCTATAATGGGTAGTAACATATGAGTGGTATCATGAAAGAGTTCATTTATTAGACTATAGACTCATTGTGTCTTAAAATGTGTGATGTTACAGTAACTAGTTAAGTTACCACAAACCCCTCTTTCCTCATTAATTAGCTGCCACATAAGCAATCTTGTATTGAAATGTGTGATGTTACTAGTCAAGTTACTCCCATTGTGACTAGTCTTCCTTCACAGGCTGTGTTGCACACAAATAGAGGCAGACAGGGACAGATACTCTCTGATGCAACCAGACTTATGAGATTCCCACAATCCCATTCTATAGCCTTGTAATGACGGCCAGAGCTCACCTGAACACACAGAAAATTCCCTCCAGAGGGGGAATGTTACACGGAGCTGAGCACATGATGCGCATTCACAGCCATCTAACTGCAAAGGTCTACTGGACAGGAAAACAGTAACACTGTTCTTTCATTGATTCAATTCAAGACTAATATAGCAGTCCACCCCCGCAAAAAAAAAAAAAAATTATAGCAGTCCACGATCTAGCTCACTCACTGATCACAGCCGCGTCCCAACCATTTAGCAGCAGCGCCCAGCTGTCCACTTGTAACCTGCCTCTAGAGGTAGACTACCACCAAATAGCCAAAATTCTGCAGCTGGTTGACAGGTTTCATCAGGGACGATATATATATGGCACTCCATCATGAGAGGTAGTAAACTGTTTCTCGTATACCTAGCCGGTTGATGCCAGAATATAAGCAGATACTAATATGCTTTTACAGCTATATGTTTTCAGGCCTCAACAGTGGGCTGAAAACAGATCACCTGAACAATGTCTTTGCCTCCACGACCGTGTTACATAGAGCTGGGACACAGGACGTGCTTTCACAGCCATCTACCTAACTACAAGCTTTTTGTTCTCAAGATCCATTGGATAAGAAAGCGGTAAGGTTCTTTCATCTCAATCTGAAACTATTTCTAACAGTTCATATAATCTAAAGCAAAGCCGGACCTGAAGCATCTCTGCATTTGGGACCAACAATGCCAAGTTGGCCAGCTGGAACAACGATTTGCAGAACTTATGCAGCAGGTTGGCTGATTTAAACACCAATGACAACGCCTATATGGCAATCAATCATGGGGCAGAATTGCTGTAAAAATAAGTAGGCAGGAAATTATGGAGCTTACAGTAAATGCAAAATATCGGATTATAAGAAAGTAGTAATTTGTTGCTGTGAACCATAAGAGGCGTTTTTTTTGGTTCATTGCTGATAAAATCATTTTATGCTATGATCATTGTTGTACTTTGATACTTATAAACAATTTGTTCAAAGAAATGAATACATAACTAATTGGGGTTCCCTGCCTACAATTATGATGTGGACTTACTTAGCTACTAGAAATGAAAGGAAATAAAAATTATTGTCACACCTTACTCAAACCAAGAAATCTTAGCACATACCCAGTATACCAGCTGTCTTACTCTTAACTCGAGGAATAATTGCGTTATAAACTATAAACACTGATAAGTAATCAGCTAAGTGATCAGAGTAACAGTACCTTACAGCTCCGTAGTACCTACTTCTCCCTACGTCACTCACACCTCGCCCCTGGTAGCAGAGGGTCAAGAGGCCTCCCATCGGAGCCAGGTCAGTGGAAGAGTAAATTCGAAACAGTTTTTGTAATTCACAATGGTATAAAATTTTATGTACTGTTTATCCAAACAAGGGCTGGAAAAAACACCGACGTTAATATTGACCCCACAGCAACAATCAGCTGCAGTTAAACCAGTGCAATAAGTTATGAGCACAGGACGGGCTACATGATCTACATATCATTGCATACTTATGTATTTATTCATCAGTTTACAGGTGACAAATTAAAAAAATAAAAAAATAAACTGTGAATGAAACAACATTTTGGTCCGATATGTAAGAACTGCATTTGCCTATTATTCCTTTGAAGCTGATTCAATTGGACCAATGTAACATGGGAAAAAACATTGTAGCACGTGGTAATCAAACAGACAGCATTCTTTCTTCTGCAGTGCTTCTGGTTGCGCATTTGCTTCATAATATATTAGCCCATAATAATATCAGTTCCAAAGTTTGTGCTAGCCAATTCGGCACGGTTAGTTAATTCTCCTTTGATATTGACACGAAGCCAAAACTACAGCAGGAAAACTATACACCAGATTGTGATGCTGGTTTCAACTTCCTAGTGCATCAGAACCAAATTATGATGCATTGTGCATCTTATTGCTGCAAAATGATCTGCCATGGAGACTGTTTTGTTCTTGTAGGCATGTTCAGTGCTTCTGTTTTTGCACTATGGAGCCAAGCACTCATCTTTGAAGTCAGCCATAAGCAACACAGTCGGAAGAAAGCAACCCCTTTATCCCAATACGACCGTAATGAAGCATCTGTTTTTTTTTTTTGACAAAATGAAACATCTAGAATGATTATGGTGAAATTAATCATGAGCAGCATCAGTGTTCTCCAACCAACAAATGCATCAGCATGAATTCCAACCGTACCACCAACATCGGCATCTAGATTACAGAAGCAACGCTTTCCTTTAGAAATACAGGTTTTGCCTAAATTTCAGCTTTATTTCATCCTAATGTCAAGCGTATTTTGAAATCTATATATACCTTGGGACTTCAGCAAGAATTCCAGTTCTTGTGCGTGCTGATCAGCGCCGACAGCAATCCGGCGGACGCCGTCAGCGTGGAGCTACCGAGCAACCCCTTCCCGTTAGTCACGTCCCCTAGCGCCATGAAGGCATCCGCCACGTCCTGCACAACGGACAGACGCTTCAGCAGCAGCTTCCCCCGCATCGTCGTCACCGCCTGGTTCTCCTCCCCACAACCCTCCGCCCGCCGCATCTTGATTGAAGACTCCATCTTCGTCACTTCTTCCAGCTTGATGGTGATGGAGCCGACGTAGCCCAGCAGCTCGGCCCAGGCGCTGAGACACTGGAGGCGGGGGAGGAGGTGCGCCGGGAGGAGGCCAGCTTTCGCGAGCCAGACGAACTGCTCGATGAAGTAGTAGACGCCCTCGCCGCCGTAGGCGAGGAGCACGAAGGGCGGAGGGAGGGGGCCGGGGTGCGCGCGGAGGGCGTTGACGTCCTGGACGAACTTGCCCAGGCGGAAGGCCTTGCGGCTGAGGCCGAGGCTGGACTCGAAGGACTTGAGGCGCGCGGAGGCCGGCGGGGGCAGCGGCCCTGCGGCGAGGGCGAGGCGCGCGGCGTAGCGGGAGATCTTGAGGAGCTTGTCGACACCGTCGCGGCGGGCCAGGTAGGCCTCGAGGTCGGCGAGGAAGTCGCGGGGAGGCGGGCGCGCTGCAGCGGCGGTCTTGCGAGCCTCGGAGGCCATGGCGGCTGTTGGGGGCGGCGGGGAGGTACCCGTGGGCTGTGGTTGCGTATACTATGCCAGCCTGTTTGGTTCGGGGGAAGTTGGAGTAGGGAATGAGAATTGAGAAGGTGGGAGACTAAAAATCACTTGTATGGTTGAAGGATATAGGAATTGAGAAAGAAAAGGGGCAGGGAGTTAAGGGGGCGAACTCCCGCTAATCTCTTCCAGGGGGGCTGGTAATTCAGCCAGGGAATGGGAATTGGCAAAGAAAAAACAGTTTGTTTGTTGCGCCAAATAAGGGCTGGTTCAATTTTGTACATAAACAAACGTGTCCTCAGCATCTTCTATTACTTTGACTCGCGAACTAAAGTGAGGAATTATTTTTTCTGTTAAATTCCCACAAGTAATTCCCAACAGTAGCCAAACGTGGGACTGGGACTAACAGTCCACTTCCCAAGCCTAATCACCCAACAAACTCCCTCTTGAAAACTCCCATTCCCTTTCCTTTAAACTACCAAACAGGCTGTGCGTGTATGATGCGGGGGTAGTTGCCGTGTGGTGGCACGGTGGATCGGTTGGACTCAACGACCAAGGGAGAGAGGAGGAGGAATCATTGGACTAGCGGTGCGGACCCGTGTGTCAGCGTGAGAACTCAGCTGGGCATTATCCCTCATTCGCTGTTTGGTGTTTTTAGCACTTTGCGTTGGGTCTCATTGACATTTACACATTACTCCGTATTTGATTGCTTGCATCAATGGTCAGATTATAGAACTTGTTGTTTGGTTGTTCGCATTTGTGTTTCAGAAATGAGCAAATGTAAATCACAACTGCTTAAGAGCAACTCCAACTGGCGACCCATTTCGTCCGCGGGCGTCCGCTTTTCGTCTGCCTGTCGACCTATTCCCGACCCATTTTTAAGCCGGATTTGCGCCGGCGCGAACAAGAGACGGACGCGCGCGCGCTCGCCTTTTCTTTTCCCGGGCTCGCCGGTTGACGAGGGCATAGACCTGGGGTAGGGTAATAGGCCCGACCTATACGTCCTACCTAAGGTCCTTGTCTTAGAAGCAAAGAAGTTCAAGAATAAACAGGAAGGACTTGGTGTCGAGTGCAATCCACTCGACATATCATCCACTCGGAGACTCCTTCTTCTTTAAGTCACTCGACTACTCAACCATTCGACCATGTAAAAAAACCACTCGACGTACAAGAAGACCTAAAGCCGCTCTACGTAGCAACGGTCAGGCATTTACTCGTATATTTAATGATCATTTGTAGCACTTTATTTACAAACGTTACCTGTAACGCTCTCTCTTTATGAATATTGAACCCTATGTAACGGAGGGGAGCAGGGGTCCTAGCGCACTCTATATAAGCCACCCCCCTCCTCTGGGACAGGGGTTCGCACCCTCCGTAACACACACGCATAAAATCCAGTCGACCGCCTCAGGGCTCCGAGACGTAGGGTTATTACTTCCTCCGAGAAGGGCCTGAACTCGTAAAACTCGCGTGTACAACTCCTCCATAGCTAGAATCTTGCCTCTACATCCCTACCCCCCATTCTACTGTCAGACTTAGAACCACGACAGTTGGCGCCCATTGTGGGGCAGGTGTCTTAGCGACTTGTTGGAGAAATTGCGGTTTTTCCAATCCCCATCAACATGGTTTCAGGCGGAGGTTTGGTCGAGGGCCGCGAGATCCATTTCGGCGCGCTCGTGTTCGTCGCCGACGACTCCGCTTGGCTCCAAGAAGCTCCACTCGACGTCGAGGCGCTCCCCGTCCGTGGGGCAACGCACTTTCGCGCGTGCGTCCGTGGCGTCCTCCTACGGCAGCCGTCGACTCAGTATCGGTCGGCACCTGTGCTGTCCTCCCTCCCTGTAGCCTGTCGGGGCAAGCGTTCCGGTCCATCGAGGCTTCAGCGGTGGGTGAGGCACGCGGTGGCTTGCCAGTCGGCCACCCCCAAGTCGCGGCAATCGAGCTCGACGAAACTCTCTAGGGCCTGTTCGACTGGCTCCGTAGAGACTGAGTCCGAGTGCGATAGTAGTGACCCCGCGGCGGAAGTCCTGATGGTCAATGGACCTCGCAGTCCTCCTGGCTTCCCCCACGGCGACAGTGGCGATGGTGGAGGCGATCCGTCGCGTGTTGACGAGGAGTACCGTCCCGAACCCCTCTCTTCGCTGCAAAGGGAAGAACTTCGCCGCCGGAACATGGATGGACTTCACACTCCTATCGCTGGAGAAACACCCGAGGCCCGAGCCTTGGAGGACGCGCGCCTGGCCAACTTTGTTGAGCGCACTTGACTGGAGAACCTCCAGCGCGCACTCGACGAGCTCGGCAGCGGATCACCGGGTCCAGTCGACGACAACTTTTTCCGCCTCCGACTCAGGTATATCGAACTCTGATCCAGAATCTCACAGCTGCAGCTCGAATAGAAGAGTCAATTCAACCTTCCCAGTCAGAAGCTGTCAGAGGTTTGATGCAGATCAGGGCTTTACTCAGGGCAGTGGGAGAACAGAATTCAGCTGTGTCACAGTCGCGGAATAGGATCCATAATAGTTCCATTATAGCAGATACAGTCCAGTCGGCTCACAGCCCAAGATCGCCCCCGAGGCGTGAGGGACGTGGAGACCGGCGAGATTAGTACAAAAACCATGAGCAGTATGATCACCGACTCGATCACGATGATCGTCGTCGAGTGCCCACGCCTCCCCCAAGGAGTGGGTCATACGTGCCTCAGCAGCATGATGACAGACGCCCTCATAGTGGTGGGCGAAGGATTCCAGTCGACCCCAGGGAACCGGGTTTTGATGCGAGATCTATTCTCGTTCAGGGTCTGGTCGACAGAAACAGAGCTCACAGAGAAGGCCACGACAAAGATCTTCCAACCGGCGGCAGAGTGGATGTCTCAGGTCCAGAATGCTTCAACAGAGCCATCAGGGCTGCAGTGATTCCTCCCAACTTCAGGTTGGCAACTGGAGTCAGTAAGTTCACTGGTGAGTCCAAGCCTGACACTTGGCTTAAGGACTACCGAGTGGCTGTTCAGATTGGCGGCGACAATGATGAAGTGGCCATGAAGCACCTTCCTCTGATGTTGGAGGGCTCGGCCAGAGCATGGTTAAATCAGTTAGCACCCAACAGTATTTATAGCTGGGAAGAACTTGCCCGAGTGTTTGTCAGAACATTCGAAGGAACATGCAAACGGGCAGCAGGGCTAACAGAACTGCAATCTTGTGTGCAGAAGCCAAATGAAACGTTGAGGGACTATATCCAGAGATGGATCACGTTGCACCACATGATGGAGAATGTGTCTAATCATCAAGCAGTTTGTGCCTTCAAAGAAGGTGTCAGATATCGAGAGTTGAATCTGAAGTTCGGTCAGGCCGGAGATATGTCTCTGAGTTGAATGATGGAGATTGCCACTAAGTACGCCAATGGTGAAGAGGAGGATCGGCTCCGGAGTGGCAAACACAAAACAGTCGCCCACGAAACCGGAGGAGGAAACTCTAGTCGGAAGCAGAAGCGCAAAGCTGAGCCAGCTGCTCCTGGAGAAACCTTAGCTGTGACTCAGGGAAAGTTCAAGGGGAAGCCCAAAGGACCGTGGAATCCCAAGAAAATAAAGGATCAAGACGGAAATGATGTGTTGGATTTGCCATGCCACATTCACACAAAGAAAGATGAAGAGGGTAATCTCATTTACCCGAAGCATACCACTCGACAGTGTCGGCTCCTAATCCAGCAGTTCCGAGAGAAACAACCCAAAGAAAAGGAAAAAGAGTCAGACAAAGTTGAGGACAAAGAGGAAAATGACGATGATTACCCCCATGTCAATTCCACTCTGATGATTTTTGCTGATGTTGGGAGCAAAAGTCGACTGGAAGTCATCAACAGAGAGGTAAACATGGTCGCTCCGGCGACGCCCTTTGCTGTTTGGGGATTGGACATGGTTGGACCAATGAGGACTGGTAGGAGCGGCTTCACTCATGTGCTTGTAGCAGTCGACAAGTTTACCAAATGGATTGAAGCCAAGCCTATTAAGAATCTTGAAGCCAGTACTGCCGTCAACTTCATTAGAGAGTTGACATTCAGATATGGGGTTCCGCACAACATCATCACTGACAATGGATCGAACTTCGATTCTGATGAGTTCAGAACCTTCTGCGCCTCCCAAGACACACGAGTCGACTATGCTCCAGTCGCCCATCCCCAATCGAATGGACAAGCAGAAAGAGCAAATGGCCTGATTCTCAAAGGATTGAAACCCCGACTGATGCGAGATCTCAAGTACGCAGCAGGCGCCTGGGTTGATGAACTTCCATCAGTTCTTTGGGATTGAGGACAACTCCCAATCGGTCGACTGGCCAAACTCCATTCTTCTTGGTCTATGGAGCTAAAGCTGTTCTACCGAGTGACTTGCTTCACAATGCACCACGAGTCGAGCTCTTCTCTGAAGATGAAGCAGAACAAGCTCGGCAAGACGCAGTCGACCTCCTAGAGGAAGAAAGAGAGATGACCTTGATCCGGTCGACCATTTATCAGCAAGACTTGCGTCGATTCCACGCTAGAAACGTGAGGGGTCGAGCCTTTCACGAGTGAGAGTTGGTTCTTCGAGTGGATCAGCAGAAACCACACAAGCTCGCCCCTACTTGGGAAGGTCCCTTCATCATCACCAGAGTTCTCCACAACGGAGCATATCATCTTTACAATATCGAGAATAAGAAAGACGAGCCACGGGCTTGGAATGCGGAGCTTCTCCGCCCCTTTTATACTTAAGTACTCATTCGGGTGAGATGTAATAAGAAATACCTTTGTAGTTTGTTTATCAAAGATGAGAGCTTTACAGTTTTCTTAAATGATTGTTGTCGCTTTCGTTTGTGTTTGAAATCTCCCAGTGGGTGACTTTGCTATGAATCCGTTTCGCCTAAGTCCGAAAAATCCTACCAAGTGGTGAGAAACCCTCCCACTCGGGGCTTAGCCGCGAATCCGTTTCGCCTAAGTTTAAAAATCCTACCGAGTGGTGACCAACCCTCCCACTCGGGGGCTTAGCTGCAGTCCAGTATTCGCAAGTTTAAAAAATCCTACCGAGTGGTGAGCAACCCTCCCACTCGGGGGCTTAGCTGCAGTCCAGTACTCGCCTAAGTTTAAAAAATCCTACCAAGTGGTGAGCAACCCCCCCACTTGGGGGCTTAGCTGCAGACCAGTACTTGCCTAAGTTTAAAAAATCCTACCGAGTGGTGAGCAACCCTCCCACTCGGGGGCTTAGCTGCAGTCCAGTACTCGCCTAAGTTTAAAAAATCCTACCAAGTGGTGAGCAACCCTCCCACTCGGGGGCTTAGCTGCAGTCTAGTACTCGCCAAAGTTTAAAAAATCCTACCGAGTGGTGAGCAACCCTCCCACTCGGGAGCTCAGCTGCAGTCCAGTACTCTCCTAAGTCCATCCCTATCCGCAAGGACGACGAGGTGCAGGTCGACTGTAACCTTCTCCTTCGGAGCTGCGCCACAAATACAACGTGCGCTCCATCCCTATCCACAAGGACGGCGATGTGCAGGTCGAGTGCAACCTTCTCCTTCGGAGTTGCGCCACAAATACAACATGCGCTCCATCCCTATACGCAAGGACGATGAGGTGCAGGTCGACTGCAACCTTCTCCTTCGGAGCTGCGCCACAAATACAGTGTGCGCTCCATCCCCATCCGCAAGGACGACAAGGTGCAGGTCGACTGCAACCTTCTCCTTCAGAGCTGCGCCACAAATACAATGTGCGCTCCATCCCTGTCCGCAAGGACAACGAGATGCAGGTCGAAAGATTATTCAGAGTAAAGAGCAAATTCCACTCGAAGGCAAATACAAGCATATTCAGAAACAAACCAAGTTCAGATAAATCCTAAAGTTCCAGACAAAGGATCAAAAGTATTCGAGCATCAAGCCCGAAGAAGTTTAACGGTTACACAATCACTCGGCATTCCGAGGCAAATAAAGGTGGAGCATAATGTTTCTCGGTCATGCATCAGGAGAAGGACTGTCTGGGTCAATGAAACTGTCAAGGTCTATGCTGTCTGCAATACGAGTGGCGGCATCAAGGAAAGTGTTCATGAAGGACTGAAAAGTGTGTCTCTTTGTGTTAGCAACCTTGAGTTCCGCCAGCCTGTCTTCTTTGACGTCTTTGTAGTGCACTCGGACCAGGGACAACGCGACATCAGCACCACAGCAAGCGGATGACTTCTTCCATTCTTGCACTTGGTCGGGAATTTGATTCAGTCGAGCCATCAGAGACTCGAGATCTTGAGACAGTTCCGCCTGGGGCCAGAGTTGAGCATCAACCCGAGTCATCGCCACTTTCAGGCGAGCAAGATAAGCAACTGCGCTGTCCATGCGAGATTCCAACCGCAGCACATTCATCGCGACATCATCCTTGACTGGGCAGTTTATGGAATCAAGACCCGTCTCGACCCGCCCAGTTTCCGCTTCAAAGTCTTGGCAAAACTCTGCACAGTCGAGTAAATGGTGAGTCGACGAAGTAATTAGACTTGACAGTTGACAGAAATAAGTCAGTCAATCATCAGTACCTTCAAGGTTTAAGACCAGCTTTGCAGCAAGCTGGCCCAGATAAGACTCCAGCTCGCCCTTCTTAACTTTGAGGCTCCCAACCTCGTCAGTCAGTTTTCCCTTGTCCTTCTTCAGTCGCTCGACCTCCCGATTGGCATCAGAAACAGCCGTCTTCAGTTTGGAATTCTCTTCTTCTAACTTGCCGACCGAAGCAAGCTTCTTGTCGGCAAGCGCAGTTTTCTCTTGCGCTTCCTTATATGCAGCAGCAAGATCCAGATCCTTCTTCTCCAAAGCCTGCTTCATTTTCTCTAAAGAAATAACATTCTTCAGACGGGCTTGGAATTGACGGTTTTCACTACATACATCTGCTCGAGTGGAGTCACTCGGTAAAGAAAACGGAAAGGAAAAGTGACAACAGCAGTAAGATAAACAGTTGATGATTGGTTACCTCCCATGGCAGCTAGTTCATCGCGAGCAGTCTTGAGATTCTTTCTGGCCAGTTCCAGATCAAGGTTGACGTTGATTTGTTGCTTGTTCAGTGTAGAGAGTTGAGCACCGAGATCACAAGATTTTTGCAGCCAACACATAAGACTTGTCAGTCGACTGAAATGAAGGACATCACTGCAACAGTTACTCTAAGACTACCACCGAATCAAACATTCAACGACAGTCTCGGGGACTACACCCAGTGGGTGCACTTAGCGTGCCCCCACTGGTTCAAAAAAAGAGGGATTTAGATTCTCAGACCACAGTCGATTGCCCGCAGTCAACTATGGTCTCGGGGACTACACCCAGTGGGTGCACTTAGCGTGCCCCCACTGGTTTTGGTTCCACTCGGCATGGTCTGCCCAGCGCGAGTGCCCCCATTAGTTCAAAGATTCAGCTCGAATTGACCCAAAGTGACATAATTTCAAAACAGCCACACCCCAGTGGGTGATCCGACGAGAAATATGATCAGTCGGAAATTGACTAACCTGGACATTGGTTTGCAGAGCAGCTTCGGCATTGAAAGCCACCTGACTGGCCTCATGCAACACTTTCATTTGCCCCATCACAAGATTCAGCTGAAGAAGAGCTTCCTTGGCAGCAGTTGGTGGGTCATCCGGAGTTTGATACGCAGTGAAAAGCGAGGCTGGCAGAGCAATCGAAGCAGCCGTCAGATCTGAAGCGTGGAGTTGAATTGGTGCAGCATAAGTTTGAGCAGCTGGTCCTAATGGGCAATCAATCGACAGCGGGATAGCGAAGGTGATGTTGGTTCAAGCCAGATCTATCGATCGCTCGACTGCCGTCCCAGGTGTCGCGGTCGACTGAGGAACCTGGACCTCAGGCGCTTTCCCGCCCAGTTCCTCGCCTTTCCTCTTCCTCCCCCTCAGTGGTACTTCTTCATCATCATCCGGGAGCACGACAACGTCCCGCAGAACTACAATAAACAGAGAAAGTCGTACAGATAGCTAACAAACAATCCAGTCGTCCAAATTAATTGGAATCGGGCAGACTTACTGGCTTTTGAGGTAGCTGCGTCGCTAGTTTCCTCATCGTCCAGGTTCTTGTCAATGTCCATGTCAGTCGCAGCTGAGGCCGGGCTGTAAAGGTTCATCATCCACTCGGTCAAAACAAGAAAATCGGTCGGAACCAGAAAATATGGGAAGAACATTTACCCAGAAGCAACATGAATGTCCATCTTGATTCTAGGCAAGGTCTTCCGAGCCTTCGAAGGGTTGATCTTGGGCTGCTTGGTGACCTTCTTAGCCAATTTTGGAGTCGAAGACCGAGCCCGCTTTTGAGATGGAGCACTCGACGCCACAGCTTTGCCGCACTTGCCTGCGAGATCATGGTGCTGCTTGGATCGATGTTCATAACGAGGCGGTGAGTCGGCTACTTCATCATCGCCCGACTCATCACTCTCGTCTTCATCATCGTCGACTGGTGACTCCCACTCGCCGCTCTCCTCCACACTGTCCTCACCTTCTTGGTCTTGCTCCAGAGCTTGTTCGCCATTGGGCATTGAGTACATCTCCGTGTAAATCTACAAAACAAGGAGCCGAACACAAGTCAGTCGGATCAGCAAACAGTCAGAAAACACGTCCAAAAACTCAGTCGTAATGGCCAAACCTTGTCTGGCTGATTGCTGTCGCTGAAAGGGTCGACTCTCCTGGCGCCCCAAGGGTTGTCCTTGTTCCCGGTGATACCCCTCAGCCATTGGGCCACTGTTTTGGCCGCCACCTCCTCCGGATGAACCCGAGCAGTGTCACCAGCCCCGGAGTACATCCACATGGAGTGGTCATGAGCTTGGAGTGGTTGGATGCGTCGACTGAGGAACACCTCTAGCAGATCCATGCCAGTGACACCTTGGTTGATCAATTGAACTACTCTCTCGACTAGCATGCCTGTCTCCGCCTTCTTTGCAGCAGTCACTTTCAATGAAGATGGAGTTTGAACACGGTCAAAAGAGAAAGGGGGAAGTCCAGTCGACTGGCCTGGCGTCACGATATCCTGGCAGTAGAACCAGGTCGACTACCAGCCCCTGACCGACTCTGGAGAGTCATCGAAGGAAAAGAACTTCTCTTCCTCTTCTGAATACCCAGACCCCCACACATCTGGATAACATGGGTTTTCTCATCGCTCAAGTTCGCTTTCTTCACTGTTTGGGAGCGGATGGTAAAGATGTGCTTGAAAAGACCCTAGTGCGGTCGACACCCCAGGAAATTCTCGTACATGGATACGAACACAACAAGATACATGATGGTGTTGGGAGTAAAATGATGGAGTTGGGCCCCAAATAAATTCAAGAAACCTCGAAAGAAGGGGTGTGGAGGAAGCGAGAAGCCGCGGTCAACATGAGTGGCAAGCAGTACATGAAGGAAATATGCCCTAGAGGCAATAATAAAGTTATTATTTATTTCCTTATATCATGATACATGTTTATTATTCATGCTAGAATTGTATTAACCGGAAACATATACATGTGTGAATACATAGACAAACAAAGTGTCACTAGTATGCCTCTACTTGACTAGCTCGTTAATCAAAGATGGTTATGTTTCCTAACCATGGACAAAGAGTTGTTATTTGATTAACGGGATCACATCATTAGGTGAATGATCTGATTGACATGACCCATTCCATTAGCTTAGCACCCGATCATTTAGTATGTTGCTATTGCTTTCTTCATGACTTATACATGTTCCTATGACTATGAGATTATGCAACTCCCGTTTGCCGGAGGAACACTTTGTGTGCTACCAAACGTCACAACGTAAATGGGTGATTATAAAGGTGCTCTACAGGTGTCTCCAAAGGTACATGTTGGGTTGGCGTATTTCGAGATTAGGATTTGTCACTCCGAATGTCGGAGAGGTATCTCTGGGCCCTCTCGGTAATGCACATCACATAAGCCTTGCAAGCATTACAACTAATGAGTTAGTTGCAAGATGATGTATTACGAAATGAGTAAAGAGACTTGCCGGTAACGAGATTGAACTAGGTATTGAGATACCGACGATCGAATCTCGGGCAAGTAACATACCGATGACAAAGGGAACAACGTATGTTGTTATGCGGTCTGACCGATAAAGATCTTCGTAGAATATGTGGGAGCCAATATGAGCATCCAGGTTCCGCTATTGGTTATTGACCGGAGACGTGTCTCGGTCATGTCTACATTGTTCTCGAACCCGTAGGGTCCGCACGCTTAAGGTTTCAATGACAGTTATATTATGAGTTTATGAGTTTTGATGTACCAAAGTTAGTTCAGAGTCCCGGATATGATCACGGACATAACGAGGAGTCTCAAAATGGTCGAGACATAAAGATTGATATATTTGACTGCTATATTCGGACACCGGAAGTGTTCCGGTGAAGTTTCGGATAAAACCGGAGCACCGGGGGGTTACCGGAACCCCCCGAGGGGTTAATGGGCCTCATGGGCCTAAAGTGGAGAAGAGGAGGGGCTGCCAGGGCAGGCCGCGCGCCCCCTCTCCCCCTAGTCTGAATTGGACAAGGAGGGAGGGGCGGCGCCCCCCCTTTTCCTTCTCTCCTTCCCCCTCTCCTACTTGGACAAGGAAAGGGAGGGGAGTCCTACTCCCGGTAGGAGTAGGACTCCTCCTGCGCGCCTCCTACTAGGGCCGGCCGCACCCCCCCTTGGATCCTTTATATACGGAGGCAAGGGGCACCCCTAGACACACAAGTTGATCCACGTGATCATATTCTTAGCCGTGTGTGGTGCCCCCTTCCACCATAATCCTCGATATTATTGTAGCGGTGCTTAGGCGAAGCCCTGCGATGGTAGAACATCAAGATCGTCACCACGCCGTCGTGCTGACGGAACTCTTCACCGACACTTTGCTGGATTAGAGTCCGGGGATCGTCATCGAGCTGAACGTGTGCTAAAACTCGGAGGTGCCGTAGTTTCGGTGCTTGATCGGTCGGGCCGTGAAGACGTACGACTACATCAACCGCGTTGTGCTAACGCTTCTGCTGTCGATCTACAAGGGTACATAGATCACACTCTCCCCTCTCGTTGCTATGCATCACCATGATCTTGCGTGTGCGTAGGAATTTTTTTGAAATTACTACGTTCCCCAACAGTGGCATCCGAGCCTAGGTTTTATATGTTGATGTTATACGCACGAGTAGAACACAAGTGAGTTGTGGGCGATATAAGTCATACTGCTTACCAGCATGTCATACTTTGGTTCGGCGGTATTGTTGGACGAAGCGGCCCGGACCAACATTACGCGTACGCTTACGTGAGACCGGTTCTCCCGACGTGCTTTGCACAGAGGTGGCTTGCGGGTGACAGTTTCTCCAACTTTAGTTGAACCGAGTGTGGCTACGCCCGGTCCTTGCGAAGGTTAAAACAACACCAACTTGACAAACTATCATTGTGGTTTTGATACGTAGGTAAGATTGGTTCTTGCTTAAGCCCGTAGCAGCCACGTAAAACTTGCAACAACAAAGTAGAGGACATCTAACTTGTTTTTGCAGGGCATGTTGTGATGTGATATGGTCAAGACATGATGCTGAATTTTATTGTATGAGATGATCATGTTTTGTAACCGAGTTATCGGCAACTGGCAGGAGCCATATGGTTGTCGCTTTATTGTATGCAATGCAATCGCGTTGTAATGCTTTACTTTATCACTAAGCGGTAGCGATAGTCGTGGAAGCATAAGATTGGCGAGACGACAACGATGCTACGATGGAGATCAAGGTGTCGTGCCGGTGACGATGGTGATCACGACGGTGCTTCGAAGATGGAGATCACAAGCACAAGATGATGATGGCCATATCATATCACTTATATTGATTGCATGTGATGTTTATCTTTTATGCATCTTATCTTGCTTTGATTGACGGTAGCATTATAAGATGATCTCTCACTAATTATCAAGAAGTGTTCTCCCTGAGTATGCACCGTTGCGAAAGTTCTTCGTGCTGAGACACCACGTGATGATCGGGTGTGATAGGCTCTATGTTCAAATACAACGGGTGCAAAACAGTTGCACACGCGGAATACTCAGGTTATACTTGACGAGCCAAGCATATACAGATATGGCCTCGGAACACGGAGACCGAAAGGTCGAGCGTGAATCATATAGTAGATATGATCAACATAGTGATGTTCACCAATGAAACTACTCCATCTCACGTGATGATCGGACATGGTTTAGTTGATTTGGATCACGTAATCACTTAGAAGATTAGAGGAATGTCTATCTAAGTGGGAGTTCTTTAAGTAAATTAATTGAACCTAAATTTATCATGAAACTTAGTACCTGATAGTATCTTGCTTGTTTATGCTTGATTGTAGATAGATGGCTCGTGCTGTTGTTCCGTTGAATTTTAATGCGTTCCTTGAGAAAGCAAAGTTGAAAGATGATGGTAGCAATTACACGGATTGGGTCCGTAACTTGAGGATTATCCTCATTGCTGCACAGAAGAATTACGTCCTGGAAGCACCGCTGGGTGCCAGGCCTGCTACTGGAGCAACACCAGATGTTATGAACGTCTGGCAAAGCAAAACTGATGACTACTCGATAGTTCAGTGTGCCATGCTTTACGGCCTAGAATCGGGACTTCAACGACGTTTTGAACGTCATGGAGCATATGAGATGTTCCAGGAGTTGAAGTTAATATTTCAAGCAAATGCCCGGATTGAGAGATATGAAGTCTCCAATAAATTATATAGCTGCAAGATGGAGGAGAACAATTCTGTCAGTGAGCATATACTCAAAATGTCTGGGTATAATAATCACTTGATTCAATTGGGAGTTAATCTTCCAGATGATTGCGTCATTGACAGAATTCTCCAATCACTGCCACCAACCTACAAGAGCTTCGTGATGAACTATAATATGCAAGGGATGAATAAGACTATTCCCGAGCTCTTCGCAATGCTGAAAGCTGCGGAGGTAGAAATCAAGAAGGAGCATCAAGTGTTGATGGTCAACAAGACCACTAGTTTCAAGAAAAAGGGCAAAGGGAAGAAGAAGGGGAACTTCAAAAAGAATAGCAAGCAAGTTGCTACTCAAGAGAAGAAACCCAAACCTGGACCTAAGCCTGAAACTGAGTGCTTCTACTACAAGCAGACTGGTCACTGGAAGCGGAACTGCCCCAAGTATTTGGCGGATAAGAAGGATGGTAAGGTGAACAAAGGTATATGTGATATACATGTTATTGATGTGTACCTTACTAATGCTCGCAGTAGCACCTGGGTATTTGATACTGGTTCTGTTGCTAATATTTGCAACTCGAAACAGGGACTACGGATTAAGCGAAGATTGGCTAAGGATGAGGTGACGATGCGCGTGGGAAACGGTTCCAAAGTCGATGTGATCGCAGTCGGCATGCTACCTCTACATCTACCTTCGGGATTAATATTAGACCTAAATAATTGTTATTTGGTGCCAGCGTTAAGCATGAACATTATATCTGGATCTTGTTTGATGCGAGACGGTTATTCATTTAAATCTGAGAATAATGGTTGTTCTATTTATATGAGTAATATCTTTTATGGTCATGCACCCTTAAAGAGTGGTCTATTCTTATTAAATCTCGATAGTAGTGACACACATATTCATAGTGTTGAAGCCAAAAGATGCAGAGTTCATAATGATAGTGCAACTTATTTGTGGCACTGCCGTTTAGGTCATATCGGTATAAAGCGCATGAAGAAACTCCATACTGATGGGCTTTTGGAACCACTTGATTATGAATCACTTGGTACTTGCGAACCGTGGCTTATGGGTAAGATGACAAAAACACCGTTCTCCGGTACTATGGAGAGAGCAACAGATTTATTGGAAATCATACATACAGATGTATGTGGTCCGATGAATGTTGAGGCTCGTGGCGGATATCGTTATTTTCTCACCTTCACAGATGACTTAAGCAGATACGGGTATATCTACTTAATGAAACATAAGTCTGAAACGTTTGAAAAGTTCAAAGAATTTCAGAGTGAAGTTGAAAATCATCGTAACAAGAAAATAAAATTCCTACGATCTGATCGTGGAGGAGAATATTTGAGTTACGAGTTTGGTGTACATTTGAAAAATTGTGGAATAGTTTCGCAACTCACGCCACCCGGAACACCACAGCGTAATGATGTGTCCGAACGTCGTAATCGTACTTTACTAGATATGGTGTGATCTATGATGTCTCTTACTGATTTACCGCTATCGTTTTGGGGATACGCTCTAGAGACGGCCGCATTCACGTTAAATAGGGCACCAATCCGTTGAGACGACGCCTTATGAACTGTGGTTTGGCAAGAAACCAAAGTTGTCGTTTCTGAAAGTTTGGGGCTGCGATGCTTATGTGAAAAAGCTTCAACCTGATAAGCTCGAACCCAAATTGGAGAAATGTGTCTTCATAGGATATCCAAAGGAAACTATTGGATACACCTTCTATCATAGATCCGAAGGCAAAACTTTTGTTGCTAAATTCGGAAACTTTCTGGAGAAGGAGTTTCTCTCGAAAGAAGTGAGTGGGAGGAAAGTAGAACTTGACGAGGTAACTGTACCTACTCCCTTATTGGAAAGTAGTACATCACAGAAACCTGTTTCTGTGACACCTACACCAGTTAGTGAGGAAGCTAATGATGATGATCATGAAACTTCAGAACAATATACTACTGAACCTCGTAGATCAACCAGAGTGAGATCCGCAGTAGAATGGTACGGTAATCCTGTTCTGGAAGTCATGCTACTAGATCATGATGAACCTACGAACTATGAAGAAGCGATGGTGAGCCCAGATTCCGCAAAATGGCTTGAAGCCATGAAATCTGAGATGGGATCCATGTATGAGAACAAAGTATGGACTTTGGTTAACTTGCCCAATGATCGGCAAGCAATTGAGAATAAATGGATCTTCAAGAAGAAGACTGACACTGACGGTAATGTTACTGTCTACAAAGCTCGACTTGTCGCAAAAAGTTTTCGGCAAGTTCAAGGGATTGACTATGATGAGACCTTCTCACCCATAGCGATGCTTAAGTCTGACCGAATCATGTTAGCAATTGCCACATTTTATGATTATGAAATTTGGCAGATGGATGCCAAAACTGCATTCCTGAATGGATTTCTGGAAGAAGAGTTGTATATGATGCAACCAGAAGGTTTTGTCGATCCAAAGGGAGCTAACAAAGTATGCAAGCTCCAGCGATCCATTTATGGACTGGTGCAAGCCTCTCGGAGTTGGAATAAACGCTTTGATAGTGTGATCAAAGCATTTGGTTTTATACAGACTTTTGGAGAAGCCTGTATTTACAAGAAAGTGAGTGGGAGCTCTGTAGCATTTCTGATATTATATGTGGATGACATATTACTAATTGGAAATGATATAGAATTTCTGGATAGCATAAAGGGATACTTGAATAAGAGTTTTTCAATGAAAGACCTCGGTGAAGCTGCTTACATATTAGGCATTGAGATCTATAGAGATAGATCAAGACGCTTAATTGGACTTTCACAAAGCACATACCTTGACAAAGTTTTGAAGAAGTTCAAAATGGATCAAGCAAAGAAAGGGTTCTTGCCTGTGTTACAAGGTGTGAAGTTGAGTAAGACTCAATGCCCGACCACTGCAGAAAATAGAGAGAAAATGAAAGATGTTCCCTATGCTTCAGCCATAGGCTCTATCATGTATGCAATGCTGTGTACCAGACCTGATGTGTGCCTTGCTATAAGTCTAGCAGGGAGGTACCAAAGTGATCCAGGAGTGGATCACTGGACAGCGGTCAAGAACATCCTGAAATACCTGAAAAGGACTAAGGATATGTTTCTCGTTTATGGAGGTGACAAAGAGCTCATCGTAAATGGTTACGTTGATGCAAGCTTTGACACTGATCCGGACGATTCTAAATCGCAAACCGGATACGTGTTTACATTAAACGGTGGAGCTGTCAGTTGGTGCAGTTCTAAACAAAGCGTTGTGGCAGGATCTACATGTGAAGCGGAGTACATAGCTGCTTCGGAAGCAGCAAATGAAGGAGTCTGTATGAAGGAGTTCATATCCGATCTAGGTGTCATACCTAGTGCATCGGGTCCAATGAAAATCTTTTGTGACAATACTGGTGCAATTGCCTTGGCAAAGGAATCCAGATTTCACAAGAGAACCAAGCACATCAAGAGACGCTTTAATTCCATCTGGGATCTAGTCCAGGTGGGAGACATAGAGATTTGCAAGATACATACGGATCTGAATGTTGCAGACCCGTTGACTAAGCCTCTTCCACGAGCAAAACATGATCAACACCAAGGCTCCATGGGTGTTAGAATCATTACTGTGTAATCTAGATTATTGACTCTAGTGCAAGTGGGAGACTGAAGGAAATATGCCCTGGAGGCAATAATAAAGTTATTATTTATTTCCATATATCATGATAAATGTTTATTATTCATGCTAGAATTGTATTAACCAGAAACATAATACATGTGTGAATACATAGACAAACAGAGTGTCACTAGTATGCCTCTACTTGACTAGCTCGTTAATCAAAGATGGTTATGTTTCCTAACCATGGACAAAGAGTTGTTATTTGATTAACGGGATCACATCATTAGGTGAATGATCTGATTGACATGACCTATTCCATTAGCTTAGCACCCGATTGTTTAGTATGTTGCTATTGCTTTCTTCATGACTTATACATGTTCCTATGACTATGAGATTATGCAACTCCCGTTTGCCGGAGGAACACTTTGTGTGCTACCAAACATCACAACGTAAATGGGTGATTATAAAGGTGCTCTACAGGTGTCTCCAAAGGTACATGTTGGGTTGGCGTATTTCGAGATTAGGATTTGTCACTCCGAATGTCGGAGAGGTATCTCTGGGCCCTCTCGGTAATGCACATCACATAAGCCTTGCAAGCATTACACCTAATGAGTTAGTTGCAAGATGATGTATTACGAAACGAGTAAAGAGACTTGCCGGTAACGAGATTGAACTAGGTATTGAGATACCGACGATCGAATCTCGGGCAAGTAACATACCGATGACAAAGGGAACAACGTATGTTGTTATGCAGTCTGACCGATAAAGATCTTCGTAGAATATGTGGGAGCCAATATGAGCATCCAGGTTCCGCTATTGGTTACTGACCGGAGACGTGTCTCGGTCATGTCTACATTGTTCTCGAACCCGTAGGGTCCGCACGCTTAAGGTTTCAATGACAGTTATATTATGAGTTTATGAGTTTTGATGTACCAAAGTTAGTTCGGAGTCCCGGATATGATCACGGACATAACGAGGAGTCTCGAAATGGTTGAGGCATAAAGATTGATATATTGGACTGCTATATTCGGACACCGGAAGTGTTCCGGTGAAGTTTCGGATAAAACCGGAGCACCGGGGGGTTACCGGAACCCCCCGGGGGGTTAATGGGCCTCATGGGCCTAAAGTGGAGAAGAGGAGGGGCTGCCAGGGCAGGCCGCGCGCCCCCTCTCCCCTAGTCTGAATTGGGCAAGGAGGGAGGGGCGGCGCCCCCCCTTTTCCTTCTCTCCTTCCCCCTCTCCTACTTGGACAAGGAAAGGGAGGGGAGTCCTACTCCCGCTAGGAGTAGGACTCCTCCTGCGCGCCTCCTACTAGGGCCGGCCGCACCCCCCCTTGGATCCTTTATATACGGAGGCAAGGGGCACCCCTAGACACACAAGTTGATCCACGTGATCATATTCTTAGCCGTGTGCGGTGCCCCCTTCCACCATAATCCTCGATATTATTGTAGCGGTGCATAGGCGAAGCCCTGCGACGGTAGAACATCAAGATCGTAACCACGCCGTCGTGCTGACGGAACTCTTCCCCGACACTTTGCTGGATCGGAGTCCGGGGATCGTCATCGAGCTGAACGTGTGCTAAAACTCGGAGGTGCCGTAGTTTCGGTGCTTGACCGGTCGGGCCGTGAAGACGTACGACTACATCAACCGCGTTGTGCTAACGCTTCTGCTGTCGATCTACAAGGGTACATAGATCACACTCTCCCCTCTCGTTGCTATGCATCACCATGATCTTGCGTGTGCGTAGGATTTTTTTTTGAAATTACTACGTTCCCCAACAGTACACACTCACCCGGTCACGGCTGCGGCTCCGTTTCCCCCTCCGGCAGCCGCGCGGACTCATGGACGATCAGCCCTAACTCGGCCATATTGTCCAAGTCTTCCTGTCGAAGCAAAGATCGGATCCAATCTCCCTGGATCCAACCCGATGGCAGCCCTGAGCGCGATGAAGACCCCCGATTCGTCTTCTTCTTTTTCGCCGCCCCCGTCGCCTTCTTCGTGCGTTCCAGCGCCACCGTTTTCTCCTTCCCCATGGCGGCGGAGCGGTGGCGTCGAGAGTGGAGAAGCCGGATGGGGTGAAGGAGCAAGAGGAAGAAGAAGGAGAATATGCACGCACAGTGCGGACGCCTCGGCCTTGCCGCTTTTAAAGGCCCACTTCCGAGTGGATGACGCGTGGGTCCGAGCGATCCTGTCAAATCCCTCAACAGTCACACGTGGGATACGTGGCGAAAAAGGTGCCGCAGAAATCGAAGCGTCCTGTCTATCCACTCCGCTTACCGCGGCGTGCTACGTCTGGTGCACTTCTACCGAAATTTTGAATCCCGCAAAATCCGGGATCATCTGCAACTGATCACGCCAAAGATTTCGCATCAAAGATGACACTCGACAGGCAACGTTATAAAAACCAAACGATAATTTCTGAATCGATCAAGGTGACTGGAACAAAGCCAGAAGTTCCAACACCGGCCTCCATTCAGTGATGAATTCTTGAGGAAGGCAAGAGTCAAGGCAAGATTAACTTCAACCTTCTTTTCACTCGGACCTCAATCCATTCGGGGGATAATGACGAGGGCATAGACCTAGGGTAGGGTAATAGGCCCGACCTATATGTCCTACCTAAGGTCCTTGTCTTAGAAGCAAAGAAGTTCAAGAGTAAACAGGGAGGACCTAATAAAGATGTCGAGTGCAATCCACTCGACCTATCATCCACTCGGAGAGTCCTTCTTCTTTAAGTCACTCGACTACTCAACCATTCGACCATGTAAAAAAACCACTCGACGTACAAGAAGACCTAAAGCCGCTCTGCGCAGCAACGGTCAGGCATTTACTCGTATATTTAATGATCATTTGTAGCACTTCATTACAGACGTTACCTGTAACGCTCTCTCTTTATGAATATTGAACCCTATGTAACGGAGGGGAGCAGGGGTCCTGGCGCACTCTATATAAGCCACCCCCTCCTCTGGGACAGGGGTTCGCACCCTCTGTAACACACACGCATATAATCCAGTCGACTGCCTCAGGGCTCCGAGACGTAGGGCTATTACTTCCTCCGAGAAGGGCCTGAACTCGTAAAACTCGCGTGTACAACTCCTCCATAGCTAGGATCTTGCCTCTACATCCCTACCCCCCATTCTACTGTCAGACTTAGAACCACGACACCGGTCGGTGGCAGCCTCCATCATTTCTCTCCACTCCCCAAAACCCACCCACCCGCTCGCACTGCCCCCCGCCATGGACGACGACCTCGACGCCACCGCCAGCCTCGCCTCCCTCGCCTCGTCCAGCATGATGACCGCCCCCTCTAGCAAAGGCAAGCCTCGCGCCCCCCGCAAGACCACCGCCGCGCCCAAGCCGAAGAAGACGCTGATGCCCGAACAACGGGCAAGGGAGTCGGCCAAGAGGAAGGGCCGGAGGCACGCAGTGGACGCGAGGGATGAAGCCATCACGACGGCCGCCGTCATCGCCGTCGCACAACAGGAGGTCACCAACTCCTGTGTCGCAGTGGCAACGAGGGAGGCGCTCTATATGCTAGGGTTAAATGAAGGAAATATGCCCTAGAGGCAATAATAAAGTTATTATTTATTTCCTCCTATCATGATAAATGTTTATTATTCATGCTAGAATTGTATTAACCGGAAACATAATACATGCGTGAATACATAGTGTCACTAGTATGCCTCTACTTGACTAGCTCATTGATCAAAGATGGTTGAGTTTCCTAGCCATAGACATGAGTTGTCATTTGATTAACGGGATCACATCATTAGTAGAATGATGTGATTGACTTGACCCATTTTGTTAGCCTAGCACTTGATCGTTTTAGTTTACTGCTATTGCTTTATTCATGACTTATACATGTCCCTATGACTATGAGATTATGCAACTCCCGATTACCGGAGGAACACTTTGTGTGCTACCAAACGTCACAACGTAACTGGGTGATTATAAAGGTGATCTACAGGTGTCTCCGATGGTACTTGTTGAGTTGGCATAGATCAAGAATAGGATTTGTCACTCCGATTGTCGGAGAGGTATCTCTGGGCCCTCTTGGTAATGCACATCACTATAAGCCTTGCAAGCAATGCAACTAATGAGCTAGTTGCGAGATGATGCATTACAGAACGAGTAAAGAGACTTGCAGGTAACGAGATTGAGCTAGGTATTGAGATACTGATGATCGAATCTCGAGCAAATAACATACTGATGACAAAGGGAACAACATACGTTGTTATGCGGTTTGACCGATAAAGATCTTCGTAGAATATGTAGGAACCAATATGAGCATCTAGGTTCCGCTATTGGTTATTGACCGGAGACGTGTCTCAGTCATGTCTACATAGTTCTCGAACCCGTAGGGTTCGCACACTTAAAGTTCTGTGACGATCAGTATTATGAGTTTATATGTTTTGATGTACCGAAGGTAGTTTGGAGTCTTGGATATGATCACGAACATGACGAGGAGTCTCGAAATGGTCGAGACATAAAGATTGATATATTGGAAGCATACATTTGGACGTCGGAAGAGTTCCGGGTGAAATCAGGATTTTACCGGAGTGCCGGAGGGGTTACCGGAACCCCCGGGGGTTAATGGCCCTTGTTGGGCCCTAGTGGAGAGAGAGAGGGGCCGGCCAGGGCAGGCCGCACGCTCCCTCCCCCTCTAGTCCGAATTGGACTAGGAAGGGGGGGCGCCCCCCTTTCCTTCTCCTTCTCCCCCTTCCTTTCCCCCTCCTAGTAGGAGTAGGAAAGGGGGGAGTGTCGGTGTCAAAACCGGTGGATCTCGGGTAGGGGGTCCCGAACTGTGCGTCTAAGGTCGATGGTAACAAGATACAGGGGACACGATGTTTACCCAGGTTCGCGCCCTCTCTATGGAGGTAATACCCTACGTCCTGCTTGATTGATATTGATGAATACGAGTATTACAAGAGTTGATCTACCTCGAGATCGTAATGGCTAAACCCTAAAAGTCTAGCCTATATGACTATGGTAATGAGTATTTGTCCTCTTCCGGACTAAGTCCTCCGGTTTATATAGACACCGGGAGGATCTAGAGTTACACAAGGTCGGTTACAAAGAAAGGAATCTACATATTCGGTCGCCAAGCTTGCCTTCCACGCCAAGGAGAGTCCCATCTGGACATGGGTGCAGTCTTCGGTCTTCGTGTCTTCACAGCCCATCAGTCTGGCCCATGGCTAACAGGCCGGACGCCCGAGGACCCCTTAGTCCAGGACTCCCTCAGTTGCCCCGGAACCTAGCTTCAATGACAAGGTATCCGGCGCGTAGATCTGTCTTCGGCATTGCAAGGCGGGTTCCTCCTTCTGAACTCCAAGATAGTCTTCGGACGAAACAAACATGTTCGGATCTGCTATACACAACCGTAGAGAGTATAGTATTTCACAAATCCAATCTGCTGACAACTTTAGTAATGTGATGTCACACTTTCCCGGTCATTATTTCAAACCATTTCCCGTCCCGCTGTTCCATGTTTTGGGGCGTGGTTTTTATTGGCACGTCTTGTCGAAGCAGAGATCGTGTCCCCTTATTGCGGGATTTTCATCAATACGAGCGTGGGTAACCCAACCGTCCTGCGGGAAAGATTCCTTAGGAATAGGAAGGTTCTTAGGCTTAGGAGGAGGCGTTTGTCGGTATCAAAACCGGCGGATCTCAGGTAAGGGGTCCCAAACTGTGCGTCTAGGATCGATGATAACAGGATATGGGGGACACAATGTTTTACCCAGGTCCGGGCCCTCTCTACGGAGGTAATACCCTACGTCCTGCTTGATTGATCTGGATGAATATGAGTATTACAAGAGTTGATCTACCATGAGATTGTAATGGCTAAACCCTAGAAGTCTAGCTTGTATGATTGTCATAATAATCTATCGACTAGCCTGGCCTTGGCTTATATAATGCACTAGAGGCCTAAGATAACAAGAGTCCTAGCCGAATACGTTGGTGGAGAGGAGTCCTTGTCTTGATCACCAAGTCTTGTAGAATACTCCTTGTATGCAGCATGGGCTGCCCAAAGTGGCCCATGAGTGAATCGCCATGGGGGTCCTCGGCCCGATCCACCTGGTCGGGAGATGATGTGGTGAGTACCCCCTAGTCCAGGACACCGTCAATAACCCCCCGAACCGGTCTTCAAGTTGGGACGCTCCTCGATCCTTCTGAACTGTTCTTCATCTTCAGTCGTCGGTCTTGAAAACCAGTTCAACAAATCTTCTCGTCTTTGATCTAGAGGATCACCGAAGTGAATCCGAAGGGTTTACACATAGGGTATCCGAGGAGCCCCTTTAATTTCCCGGCCTTTATCAATGCCTTAGGATTATTTTTTACGCCACACCTCGGGTTTGAAGTTGTTCCCGTGCGACGGTGTCCTCTTGCATCCGAGCTCCAATGCCGGACTGCATTCGAGATATCTTTTGCGGCCAAGCACCAACGCCGGACTATATCCGAGGTGTCATAGATCTCCTTGGCTTGAAAAGTTTGAAGGAGGTTATCCGAGTTTAACGCTGAAAAGTTATCTATGGAACGAGCCATTCGCATCTGGGCTTTATGCCGGACCACTTCCGAGCTCCAACGATGGTCAGCGTCCGAGGTGTCGTAAACTACCTCGGTCTTTTAAAAGATTGAACGAATTCAGCCGAGCTTAATGCCGGAAATGCCCTCTATGGAGCCAGCCACTGGCGCTCGAGCTTTATGCCAGACTACTTCCGAGGTGGTGCACCACCCCAACCGCAGGCTGATTTTTGTGAACTATTTTTGATTGGTGCAATTTACTCTGTGCCGAGATATATAGCCAATATATGTATATCCAGTAGCCCTCAAGGTGTGTGTCGGTCTAAACCCAAGGTGCACCTGAAGGAAAACATAAAACTGCTGATCCTGGTAGCCCCTAAGACTCAGGTCGATTTGCGAAATCGGCCTGAGGATCAACTCCTAGTTCGGCATCATACGTAGGAATAGAAACGCAGTGTAATATATTAGAGATAATAGTGATCGACGAACTAGCCCTTGAGAGAGGGTTTTGAGAAGTTGCCGCAATATTCAACTTGACGCCAGATAGGTCCAGATGGTACCTATTGTTGTCCGAAGACGTGTTTGCCCATAGTTCGGTCAAGCCGAACACTAAGCACTTTGAATTTTCTGCACTGAACAGGCAACACAGTAGCCCCCGAGACACTGGTCGGGTGGCAACACCAGATCAGGGGATCAATGTGCCCCTTTAATATTTATAAATAATGAGCGCGAAGCCCAGTAGCCCCCGAGCCTTAATGTGGGCACGGGTGGCCGAATTAAGGATCGATATCCAGAGTAAAATCACAAAGTATGTGTAATGATTATATGTATCCAAGTACTCTACATCATTAATGCTCGAATCCGCATTGTACAAAACTTTGTTGACCGACCATCGGCTTCCACCTCCTCGGCCAGTAGCTGAGGAGTGTTTGTCACACTTTATAAAGCCTTCATGGGAGCAAATATTTACGATAAACAAGGCAATCCAGTCATACGGTTTGATAAACAAAGGTACACGGAGAGATGCGACCTCTTGAGCACTGCGTTGGTTTTCCCCGAAGAGAGAGGGATGATGCAGCAAAGTAGGGTAAGTATTTCCCTCAGTTTTTGAGAACCAAGGTATCAATCCAGTAGGAGGCTACGCGCGAGTCCCTCGCACCTGCACAAAACAAATAAATCCTCGCAACCAACACGATAAGGGTTGTCAATCCCTACAAGGCCACTTACGAGAGTGAGATCTGATAGATATGATAAGATAATATTTTTGGTATTTTTATGATAAAGATGCAAAGTAAAATAAAGGCAAAGTAAAATCAAAGGAAATAACTAAGTATTGGAATATTAATATGATGAAGATAGACCCGGGGGCCATAGGTTTCACTAGTGTCTTCTCTCAAGAGCATAGGTATTTTACGGTGGGTGAACGAATTACTGTTGAGCAATTGACAGAATTGACCATAGTTCTGAGAATATCTAGGTATGATCATGTATATAGGCATCACGTCCGAGACAAGTAGATCGACTCCTGCCTGCATCTACTACTATTACTCCACTCACCGACCGCTATCCAGCATGCATCTAGAGTATTAAGTTCATGAAAATAGAGTAACGCCTTAAGCAAGATGACATGATGTAGAGGGATAAACTCATGCAATATGATGAAAACCCCATCTTGTTATCCTCTATGGCAACAATACAATACGTGCCTTGCTGCCCCTACTGTCACTGGGAAAGGACACCACAAGATTGAACCCAAAGCTAAGCACTTCTCCCATTGCAAGAAAGATCAATCTAGTAGGCCAAACCAAACTGATAATTCGAAGAGACTTGCAAAGATAACCAATCATACATAAAAGAATTCAGAGAAGATTCAAATATTGTTCATAGATAGACTTGATCATAAACCCACAAATTCATCGGTCTCAACAAACACACCGTAAAAAGAAGATTACATCGAATAGATCCCCATAAGAGAGGGGGAGAACATTGTATTGAGATCCAAAAAGAGAGAAGAAGCCATCTAGCTAATAACTATGGACCCAAAGGTCTGAGGTGAACTACTCACACTTCATCGGAGAGGATATGGTGATGATGTAGAAGCTGTCCGTGATGGATACCCCCTCGGCGGAGCTCCGGAACATGCCCCAAGATGGGATCTTGTGGATACAGAAAGTTG
The DNA here is from genome assembly GCF_018294505.1 of Triticum aestivum. Classification (NCBI taxonomy): domain Eukaryota; kingdom Viridiplantae; phylum Streptophyta; class Magnoliopsida; order Poales; family Poaceae; genus Triticum; species Triticum aestivum. The sequence continues at coordinate 144,087,038 of NC_057803.1, read as the reverse complement.
CGGCGGTGGAATTAGGGTTTTGGATCCGTTTGATATTCCTTTTCTTCGAAACCCTAAAATAGGCAAAAAAACAGCAATTCTGGGCTGGGCCTCCGGTTAGTAGGTTAGTCCCAATAAATAAATAAAAGTGGATAATAAAGCCCAATAATGTCCAAAACAGTAGATAATATAGCATGGAGCAATCAAAAATTATAGATACATTGGCGACGTATCAAGAGATATGTTATATTAAGAAACATCTTCCAAGGAAAATAGTCCCGCTATCGGTTCCTTTCTTTGGGTCGTCATGCCTACCATGATCATGAAATCTCACCTCCAATCAATGTGGGAGGAAAATATTTAGGATTAGTTCGGGGAAAGTTTCCGAGCTTTGTGGTCTAAATGAACCAAAATTTTCACTTCCATCGTTGCCGATCAATTATATCCTTTAAGATCACTAGCTTTCGGCTTCACCCAGTCTGAGGTACTAGTTCGGATGACCCGGTAGTAACAATCATGGAGGTGCTCCGTTTACCACCTAGCCGAACAATCGGGAACGTAGGGGTAAGCACAGGAGCCAGGCAACCCAGCTTGGCCAAAATCTTAAGTCAAATTGATGCATATTTATGGCTTTATTGTTGGGGATCGTTAGCAACGAGATAGAGGGGAGTGCATCTTCATACCCTTGAAGATCGCGATGTGGAAGCATTGCAAGAACGCGGTTGGAGGAGTCATACACGCAGCGATTCAGATCGTGGTCGATTCTGATCTAAGCGCCAAACAACATCGCCTCCGTGTTCAACACACGTGCAGCCCGGTGACATCTCCGTGCCTTGATTCAGCAAGGAGGAGGGAGAGGTTGGGCAAGACAACTCCAGCAGCAGCACGGCGGCGTGGTGGTGGTGGAGCAGCGTGGTTTCCAGCAGGGCTTCACCAAGCACTACGGAGAACGAGGATGTAGAGAGGTAGGGCTGCGCCGAGAGAGAGAGAGAGACTCGTGTCTTTGTCAGCCCCAAAACCCCCACTATTTATAGGAGGAGGGGAGGAGGGTGCGCCCCCTCTAGGGTTCCCACCCCTAGGGGGGCGGCAGCCCTAGATGGGATGGAGGGGGCGGCCAAGAGGGGGAGAGGGGGGCGCCCTAGGGTGGACCTTCTAGGGTTTCCCCCCTTCTCCTCCTAGCTGCGCCTTGGGCCTTGGTGGGAGGTGCACCATCCCACTCAGGGGCTGGTCCCTTTCCACTCTTGGCCCATGCAAGCCTTTGGGGCTGGTGGACCCTCCCGATGGACCTCCGGAACCCTCCGGTGGTCCCAGTACATTACCAGTGATGCCCGAAACACTTCCGGTGGTCAAAACCTCAGTTCCTACATATATTATTCTTTACCTCCGGACCATTCCGGAACTCCTCGTGACGTCCGGGATCTCATCCGGGACTCCGAACAACATTCGGTAACCACGTACAAACTTTCCCTATATCCCTAGCGTCATCGAACCTTAAGTGTGTAGACCCTATGGGTTCGGGAGGCATGCAAACATGATCGAGACATCTCTTTGGTCAATAACCAACAACGGGATCTGGATACCCATGTTGTCTCCTACATGTTCCACGATGATCTTATCGGATGAACCACGATGTCGAGGATTCAATCAATCACGTATACAATTCCCTTTGTCTACCGGTATGATACTTGCCCGAGATTCGATCGTCGGTATCCCTATACCTTGTTCAATCTCGTTACCGGCAAGTCTCTTTTACTCGATCCGTAACACATCATCCCATGATCAACTCCTTGATCACATTGAGCTCATTATGATGATGTCCTACCGAGTGGGCCCAGAGATACCTCTGCATCACACGGAGTGACAAATCCCAGTCTCGATTCATGCCAACCCAACAGACACTTTCGGAGATACCCGTAGTGCACCTTTATAGCCACCCAATTATGTTGTGATGTTTGGCACACCCAAAGCATTCCTACGGTATCCGGGAGTTGCACAATCTCATGGTCTAAGGAAATGATACTTGACATTAGAAAAGATTTAGCAGACGAACTACATGATCTTGTGCTATGCTTAGGATCGGGTCTTGTCCATCACATCATTCTCCTAATGATGTGATCCCGTTATCAATGACATCCAATGTCCATGGTCAGGAAACCATAACCATCTATTGATCAACGAGCTAGTCAACTAGAGGCTCACCAGGGACATGTTGTGGTCTATGTATTCACACATTTATTATGATTTTCGGATAACACAATTATAGCATGAACAATAGAAAATTATCATGAACATGGAAATATAATAATAACCATTTTATTATTGCCTCTAGGGCATATTTCCAACAGTCTCCCACTTGCAATAGAATCAATAATCTAGTTACATTGTGATGAGTCAAACACCCATAGAGTTCTAGTGTTGATCATGTTTTGCTCGTGGAAGAGGTTTATGCACTTTACAAATATCTATGTCTCCATCTTGAACATTTTCACGAATGGAGTTGAAGCGACGCTTGATATGCTTGGTCTTCTTGTGAAACCTGGTCTCCTTGGCAAGGGCAATGGCTCCAGTGTTGTCACAGAAGAGAGTCATCGGGCCCGACACATTGGGAATAACTCCTAGGTCGGTAATGAACTCCTTCATCCAGATTGCTTCATGTGCTGCCTCCGAGGCTGCCATGTACTCCGCTTCACATGTAGATCCCGCCACGACGCTTTGCTTGCAAGTACACCAGCTGACTGCCCCACCATTCAAAATATACATGTATCCGGTTTGTGACTTGGAGTCATCCAGATCTGTGTCGAAGCTAGCATCAACGTAACCCTTTACGATGAGCTCTCCGTCACCTCCATAAACGAGAAACATATCCTTAGTCCTTTTTAGGTACTTCAGGATGTTCTTGACCGCTGTCCAGAGTTCCATGCCGGGATTACTTTGGTACCTTCCTACCAAACTTATGGCAAGGTTCACATCAGGTCTGGTACACAGCATGGCATACATAATAGACCCTATGGTCAAGGCATAGGGGATGACACTCATCTTTTCTCTATCTTCTGCCGTGGTCAGGCATTGAGCCGTGCTCAATCTCACACCTTGCAACACAGGCAAGAACCCCTTGTTGGACTGATCCATATTGAACTTCTTCAATATCTTGTCAAGGTATGTGCTTTGTGAAAGACCAATGAGGCATCTCGATCTATCTCTATAGATCTTGATGCCTAATATGTAAGCAGCTTCTCCAAGGTCCTTCATTGAAAAACACTTATTCAAGTAGGCCTTTATGCTTCCAAGAATTCTATATCATTTCCCATCAATAGTATGTCATCCACATATAATATGAGAAATGCCACAGAGCTCCCACTCATTTTCTTGTAAACACATGCTTCTCCATAAGTCTGCGTAAACCCAAACGCTTTGATCATCTCATCAAAGCGAATGTTCCAACTCCGAGATGCTTGCACCAGCCCATAGATTGAGCATTGGAGCTTGCATACCTTGTCAGCATTCTTAGGATCGACAAAACCTTCCAACTGCATCATATACAATTCTTCCTTAAGGAAACCATTAAGGAATGCCGTTTTGACGTCCATTTGCCATATCTCATAATCATAGAATGCGGCAATCGCTAACATGATTCAGACGGACTTCAGCTTCGCTACGGGTTAGAAGGTCTCATCGTAGTCAGCCCCTTGAACTTGTCGATAACCCTTAGCGACAAGCCGAGCCTTATAGATGGTCACATTACCATCCGCGTCTGTCTTCTTCTTAAAGATCCATTTATTCTCTATGGCTCGCTGATCATCAGGCAAGTCTGTCAAAGTCCACACTTTGTTTTCATACGTGGATCCTATCTCAGACTTCATGGCTTCAAGCCATTTGTTGGAATCCTGGCCCGCCATCGCTTCTTCATAGTTCGAAGGTTCACCGTTGTCTAACAACATGATTTCCAGGACAGGGTTGCCGTACCACTCTGGTGCGGAACATGTCCTCGTGGACCTACGAAGTTCAGTAGTACCTTGATCCTAAGTTTCATGATCATCATCATTAACTTCCTCTCTAGTCGGTGCAGGCACCACAGAAACATTTTCTTGAGCTGCGCTACTTTCCGGTTCAAGAGGCAGTACTTCATCAAGTTCCACTTTCCTCCCACTTACTTCTTTTGAGAGAAACTCTTTCTCTAGAAAGGATCCATTCTTTGCAATAAAGATCTTGCCTTAGGATCTGAGGTAGAAGGTATACCCAATAGTTTCCTTAGGGTATCCTATGAAGACGCATTTTTCCGACTTTGGTTCGAGCTTTTCAGGTTGAAGTTTCTTGAGATAAGCATCACATCCCCAAACTTTCAGAAACGACAGCTTTGGTTTCTTCCCAAACCATAATTCATACGGTGTCGTCTCAACGGATTTCGATGGAGCCCTATTTAAAGTGAATGCGGCAGTCTCTAAAGCATAACCCCAAAATGATAGCGGTAGATCGGTAAGAGACATCATAGACCGCATCATATCAAATAGAGTGAGATTACGACGTTCGGACACACCATTACGCCGAGGTGTTCCAGGCGGCGTGAGTTGTGAAACAATTCCACATTTCCTTAAGTGCGTGCCAAATTCGTGACTCAAATATTCTCCCCCACGATCTGATCATAAGAACTTTATTTTCCTGTCACGTTGATTCTCTACCTCATTCTGAAATTCCTTGAACTTTTCAAAGGTCTCAGACTTGTGTTTCATTAAGTAGACATACCCATATCTACTCAAGTCATTAGTGAGGGTGAGAACATAACGATAACCACCGCGAGCCTCAATGCTCATTGGACCGCACACATCAGTATGTATGATTTCCAATAAGTTGGTTGCTCGCTCCATTGTTCCGGAGAACGGAGTCTTGGTCATTTTGCCCATCAGGCATGGTTCGCATGTGTCAAATGATTCATAATCAAGAGACTCCAAAAGTCCATCTACATGGAGTTTCTTCATTCATTTGACACCAATGCGACCAAGGCGGCAGTGCCACAAGTATGTGGGACTATCATTATCAACCTTACACTTGGCATTCACACTATGAATATGTGTAACATCACGTTCGAGATTCAATAAGAATAAACCATTGACCAGCGGGGCATGACCATAAAATATATCTGTCATATAAATAGAACAACCATTATTCTCAGATTTAAATGAGTAGCCATCTCGCATTAAACGAGATCCAGATACAATGTTCATGCTCAAAGCTAGCACTAAATAACAATTATTGAGGTTCAAAACTAATCCCGTAGGTAAATGTAGAGGTAGTGTGCCGACGGCGATCACATCGACCTTGGAACCATTCCCGACGCGCATCGTCACCTCGTCCTTCGCCAGTCTTCGCTTATTCCGCAGCTCCTGTTTGAGTTACAAATATGAGCAACCGCACCGGTATCAAATACCAAGGAGCTACTACGAGTACTGGTAAGGTACACATCAATAACATGTATATCATATGTACCTTTGGTATTGCCGGCCTTCTTATCCGCTAAGTACTTGGGGCAGTTCCGCTTCCAGTGACCGTTTCCCTTGCAATAAAAGCACTCAGTCTCAGGCTTGGGCCCATTCTTTGGCTTCTTCCCACCAGCTTGCTTACCGGGCGCGGAAACTCCCTTGCCATCCTTCTTGAAGTTCTTTTTACCCTTGCCTTTCTTGAACTTAGTGGTTTTATTCACCATCAACACTTGATGTTCCTTTTTGATCTCCACCTCCGCTGATTTCAGCATTGAATATACCTCAGGAATGGTCTTTTCCATCCCCTGCATATTGAAGTTCATCACAAAGCTCTTGTAGCTAGGTGGAAGCAAATGAAGGATTCTGTCAATGACCGCGTCATCCGGGAGATTGACTCCCAGCTGAGACAAGCAGTTGTGTAACCCAGACATTTTGAGTATGTGCTTGCTGACAGAACTGTTCTCCTCGATCTTACAACTTTAGAACTTGTCGAAGACTTCATATCTCTCGACTCGGGCATGAGATTGGGAAACCATTTTCAGCTCTTGGAACATCTCATATGCTCCGTGTTGCTCAAAACACTTTTGGAGCCACGGTTCTAAGCTGTAAAGCATGCCGCACTGAACCAGGGAGTAATCATCACTATGCGACTGCCAGGCGTTCATAACGTCTTGAGTTGCTGGGAAAACAGGTGCGTCACCTAGCGGTGCTTCAAGGACATATGCTTTCTTGGCAGCTATGAGGATAATCCTCAGGTTACGGACCCAATCCGTGTAGTTGCTGCCATCGTCTTTCAGCTTGGTTTTCTCTAGGAATGCGTTGAAGTTGAGGGCAACATTAGCGTGGGCCATTTGATCTACAAGACATAGTGCAAAGATTTTAGACTATGTTCATGATAATTAAGTTCATCTAATCAAATTATTTAATGAACTCCCACTCAGTTAGACATCCCTCTAGTCATCTAAGTGATACATGATCCGAGTCAACTAGGCCGTGTCCGATCATCACATGAGACGGACTAGTCATCATCGGTGAACATCTTCATGTTGATCGTATCTACCATACGACTCATGTTCGACCTTTCGGTCTTCCGTGTTCCGAGGCCATGTTTGTACATGCTAGGCTCGTCAAGTCAACCTAAGTGTATTGCGTGTGTAAATCTGGCTTACACCCGTTGTATGCGAACGTTAGAATCTATCACACCCGATCATCACGTGGTGCTTCGAAACAATGAACCTTCGCAACGGTGCACAGTTAGGGGGAACACTCTTTCTTGAAATTATAGTGAGGGATCATCTTATTTAAGCTACCGTCGTTCTAAGCAAATAAGATGTAAAAACATGATAAACATCACATGCAATCAAATAGTGACATGATATGGCCAATATCATTTTGCTCCTTTTGATCTCCATCTTTGGGGCGCCATGATCATCATCATCACCGGCATGACACCATGATCTCCATCATCGTGTCTTCATGAAGTTGTCTCGCCAACTGTTACTTCTACTACTATGGCTAACGGTTAGCAATAAAGTAAAGTAATTACATGGCGTTTTCATTGACACGCAGGTCATACAATAAATTAAGACAACTCCTATGGCTCCTGCCGGTTGTCATACTCATCGACATGAAAGTCGTGATTCCTATTACAAGAACATGATCAATCTCATACATCACATATATCATTCATCACATCCTTTGGCCATATCACATCACACGGCATATGCTGAAAGAACAAGTTAGACGTCCTCTAATTGTTGTTGCAAATTTTTACGTGGCTGCTATAGGTTTCTAGCAAGTGAAGGAAATATGCCCTAGAGGCAATAATAAAGTTATTATTTATTTCCTTATATCATGATAAATGTTTATTATTCATGCTAGAATTGTATTAACCGGAAACATGATACATGTGTGAATACATGGACAAACAGAGTGTCATTAGTATGCCTCTACTTGACTAGCTCGTTGATCAAAGATGGTTATGTTTCCTATCCATAGACAAAGAGTTGTCATTTGATTAACGGGATCACATCATTAGGAGAATGATGTGATTGACTTGACCCGTTCCGTTAGCTTAGCACTTGATCGTTTAGTATGTTGCTATTGCTTTCTTCATGACTTATACATGTTCCTATGACTATGAGATTATGCAACTTCACTGTACCAGAGTAACATTTTGTGTGCTACCAAATGTCACAATGTAACTGGGTGATTATAAAGGTGCTCTACAGGTGTCTCAGAAGGTACTTGTTGGGTTGGCGTATTTTGAGATTAGGATTTGTCACTCCGATTGTCGGAGAGGTATCTCTGGGCCCACTCGGTAATGCACATCACTATAAGCCTTGCAAGCATTACAACTAATGAGTTAGTTGCGGGATGATGTATTACAGAACGAGTAAAGAGACTTGCCGGTAACAAGATTGAACTAGGTATTGAGATACCGATGATCGAATCTCGGGCAAGTAACATACCAATGACAAAGGGAACAACGCATGTTGTTATGCGGTTTGACCGATAAAGATCTTCGTAGAATATGTGGGAGCCAATATGAGCATCCAGGTTCCACTATTGGTTATTGACCGGAGACGTGTCTCGGTCATGTCTACATAGTTCTCGAACCCGTAGGGTCCGCACGCTTAAAGTTTGATGACGATTATATTATGAGTTTAATGTGTTTTGATGTACCGAAGGTAATTCGGAGTCCCAGATGTGATCATGGACATGACAAGGAGTCTCGAAATGGTCGAGAGTAAATATCGATATATTGGACGACTATGTTCGGACACCGGAATGGTTTCGGGGAGTTTCGGGCATATACCGGAGTACCGGGGGGTTACCGGAACCCCCCGGGGAGACTAATGGGCCTATTGGGCCCTAGTGGAGAAGAGGAGGGGTGGCCAAGGGCAGCCGCACGCCCCCTCCCGCCAGTCCGAATTGGACAAGAAATGTAGCGACCAGACCTCAAACGGTCCAATCTCTGTGCTCAGGTGTCATCCCTGGATCAGTAATGGTGACATCACACAGTACTTGAAGGATTTATAACAGAGTAGAAATCACACACTTATTACATCGAGTGTCTCAAGAGAGAACTTATTACAATAAATATGGCGTAAGCCCATCTAATAATGATAACAACGGAAGGCTTGGAAGATAAGTGAGTCCATCAACTCCAACGGCATCACTGAGTATAGAACCACGACCTAAAAACTCCTTAATCGTCGTCTGAAAAGTCTGCAACATTAACGTTGCAGCCCGAAATGGGTCAGCACATGGAATATGCTGGCAAAGTAACACATAGAGAGTAATGGAATGAAACAACTATTCTATATGCATATTTGGCTGGTGGAAAGCTCTATGGTTACAGTTTTTGCATAAAGCCAATTTTTCCCTACCGCAAAGGAATAAATTTATTTAACTATCATGGTAGTTGTTAAACATTAAGAATGGTTGACAGCATTCTCAATCCCAATTAAGCATCATCATTAAACAAAACCCAACAAAATTAATTTTAGAGTAACATGTTGAGATTCACATGATAATCCAGGTACTAGATACTCAAGATGTCCATAACCGGGGACATGGCTAATCATGATTAGTTTATACACTCTACAGAGATTTGCGCACTTTTCCCCACAAGATTCGATCTCCTTCGTTGGGATTCTCGCACTGCATGGTGTTTGAGAAACGGATGACCGAGACATAGTCTTTCAGAAGCGCTAGCACCTTACGATCGCGTAGACCGTTACACCTACTTTCCCCTACATCTGCTAGTCCACCACTGTAAGAGTTCGCACAACTTAGTCAACTATGCTAGAGCCCATAATAGCTTGTGGCTGCACACGGAAGCTTCTAGCATGAATAATCTCATGATCCCTTTGAGCTTGGGTGGCGGTCCATAAAAAATAGGCAATCGCTAGAATACCCAGGTGCCTCAATCCACCCAGATGTGTATTTAAGTTGCCACCTTAGATAAACCATTAATTAACAATCTCACATCTGTCATGGAAACACTCACCCAATCCACGTCTACTAGCATAGCATGGCAATAATAAGCAAACGTAGAAGTAACTCCCAAAGGTTTGATAATAACAGGTAATAGGTACTACCTCATCTACTTCCCGAACCCACAATTTATTTAGATCCTAATCATGCAATGTGTGAGAATTGATCTAATGCAATAAAACTGGGTAGAGGGAAAACATGATCAAAGTGTTACTTGCCTTGCTGATGATCCGGGAAAACTAGCGATTCGAAGTAGCAAGTGGCGCACTCTGGGTACTCTATCGCAAGCAAACAAGCATACAATAAGTACTCAAATAATGCACAGGTAAAACTCAAATAAGAGATCTAACCAGAAAGTTCAACTTAAGAACTCCGGTTGGCAAAAAGAATCGAATCGAACGAAGCAACGAAAGACAAACGACAAAAGAAACAGACTTTGTTTACTATTCTGGATCTAAGGCAATTTTTACAGTGGGAAAACTTGTTTAATTTGATTAATCGGAAAGAGGGTTTCGTGACGAAACTCCAGGCGCTTGAATCGCCTGATTCCGATAAACGAGCGAAAAGTTAGACTAAAGCGAAAATCGGATCAGGGATCGCGATTAGAAAAATCATGGATTTAATCCGAGAAAAAGAAAAACAACGAATGTTCGTTAAAACGAACGAACGGACGAACGCTCGCTAAATAAATAAGCCGGAAAAACCAATCTATTTAGAAAAAACTGAAACTAAAAAAACAAGCAAACCGTCGGAAAAACCGAACGGTTTTTTTTTCGAGAAAAACCGGAGATTGTGGGGTCTACCTCCGGCGACGGATCCGGCAGCGGTGGCGGTGGTGCTCCGGCGGCGGCGGCGCGGGGCAGCGGGCGGCAGGCGGCGGCGGCGGCGGGGCCGGCTAGGGTTAGGGTTTGGCGGGGGCGGCGACTTGGGCTTCGGCCGGGGGCGGGGCGCGACTTATAAGAGGCCCGGCCAGGAGAGTCCTGGCCGGTTACGGCCCAAGGTCGGTTCGGACGTTTTTTTAAAATAATTACACTCGGAAGAAAAAACAAAAGAAATACTAAACAGACTCCAAAAATCCCGAAATAAATTTTTCCTGACTTTTAAAATCAAGGCGCACAGGATGAACATTTATTTGGGGCCTAAATGCAATTTTGAAAAACACGCATTTTTCCTAAATTCAAATAAAATAGCAAGTAAAACCAAAATAAAATCTTATTTGAGTTTTTATTAAATCCTCAATATTTCTTTATTTTGGGAAAGTCATTTTATTCCCTCTCTCATATTTTTGTAATAGAAATATTTGAAGATAAAATAAATAAAATCAAATGATCCTATTTTCAAAATTTGAGACAACTCAAATATGAAAATAACGAAATCCCCAACTCTCTCCGAGGGTCCTTGAGTTGCGTAAAATTTCTAGGATCAACCAAAATGCAATAATTATGATATGCAATGATGATCTAGTGTATAACATTCCAAATTGAAAATTTGGGAAGTTACAAACCTACCCCCTTAAGATGAATCTCGCCCTCGAGATTCGGGTTGGCTAGAAAATAGGTGAGGGTGATCCTTCAGCAACTCTTCCTCTCGTTCCCAGGTGGCTTCATCCTCCGTGTGGTGGCTCCAGTGAACCTTGCAAAACTTGATAACCTTGCTGCGGGTGACTCGACTGGCATACTCTAGAATCTTAACTGGTTTCTCCTCATAAGTCAAATCACTGTCCAACTGAATTGCTTCCAATGGTACCGTATCTCTCAGTGGTATGTCAGCCATCTCTGCGTGGCACTTCTTCAACTGGGAAACATGGAACACGTCGTGAACTCCCGACAATCCTTCGAGCAATTCCAACTTATAGGCAACTTCTCCCATACGCTCCAAAACTTGGTATGGTCCTACAAAACATGGCGCTAACTTTCCCTTAACTCCAAAGCGCCTAACTGCTCGAAGTGGAGATACTCGAAGATAAACTCGGTCTCCGACTTCGTAAAATGTCTCCTTGCGTTTAGAATCTGCGTAGCTCTTCTGCCTGGATTGGGCTACCTTGAGCCTATCGCGAATCAATTTCCCTTTCTGTTCAGACTCCTTTATCAGATCTGGTCCAAACAACTGACGATATCCAACTTCATCCCAAGACAGCGGGGTCCTGCACCTCCTTCCATACAAGGCTTTGTAAGTGCATCTAGTGCCCCTTAGTGATTTTGGTGTATTGAAGACTTATAGGTTAAGGGACTAATGCGGTTGTGAGTGTACACAGGTCTATAAGTCTATGAGGAGTTTGATATTTACAGGAAAAGTCGACCCCTAAAAATAAATATCTTCGACTGAAGATTTTGATATTTCTGAAGACTTTCATGAAGACTTTGAAAGTGAAGAAATTGGTGTGTCCGTGAAGACTTGATATTCATGCGAGGAATATGAAGCTTGAAGACTTTCGTTTTCATAGTTTTGTTCTTTCTCTTTCTTGAGTCATAGGAAACACCATACTGTTAAAGGGGATCGAGGAAATACTAAGGAAAAATTTCCATGTGATGCTCAACTCAAAATCCTACACCTACCAATCCCTTCAAGTGAAGCCATTGGAAATCTCATACAGTTCAGTCAATTTCTTCAGTGACAGAGACGAAGTTCTTCTGGTCTCTGAGGAATTTGTCCTGATTGAGGAGTTAGGAATTCGCCAGTACGGATTGCCTACACAGTGAGGAACATGATAGCCCTGAGGATTTTGCTACTCAAAATTCCGACCGTTGCTGTGCTATGTGCCAGCTGTCCCAAAATATCTATCCACCTAACGGTCATATCATTGAAGGGCATTTATGTCTTATCATGTCGGGCTGCTCCCTAGGCTATAAATAGCCGCCCCCTACAACCACTAGCTGGTTGGCTGCTCTGAGAGAAACTGACACTTGTCATTTGAGAGCAACCCATCCTGTGAGGACTTTGAGCGAAAATCATCAAGTGAGGAAAAACCAAAAACCCAAAACCCAAACACCTACAAACCCCAAGTGATTGAGCATCACTGAAGAGATTGATCCTGCATGGATCCGACGCTTGTTACCTTTGGAGACTGTGCTTCTTCCAGACGGTTAGGCGTCATGGTCTAGAGGATCCAAGAGGAATTGTGGATCGCCGAGTGACCAAGTTTGTGAAGGTTTGGAAGTCGCCTGAAGACTTACCACGAGTGATTGGATGAGGTCTGTGTGACCTTAGTTCAAGGAGAATACGGTGAGGGCTGGGTGTCCTGAGCTGCGTGTTCAGGACTGTGTGTCCGGGACTGTGTGTCCTCGAGTTTAAATACTCAGCCGCTCCAACCAGACGTACAACTGAGCGAGCAGTTGGAACTGGTCTACCAAGTCATTGTCTTCACCAAGCTTACTGGTTCTATTCCCTCAACTCTTTCATTTCCTCATAATTGTGTTGTGTGTTTGTTCATATCTGTGTTTGAAGACTTTGACTGAAGACTTTCTCAATTTCCTCAGTTCAATTTCTTCAGTCTGTTTGTCTTCATCCTGTGATTACGCTTCCTGTACTCTATGCCTGTCTTCATTTCATCATGATGACTATGCTTGTATTCTGTTATGTTTACTTTTGAGTACTTATTCCGCTGCTAGTAGTTCTTCGCTAAGGAATTTCCTCACCGACAAATTCCTCAGTGAAGAATTTCATAAAAATCGCCTATTCACCCCCCTCTAGTCGATATAACGCACTTTCAATTGGTATCAGAGCAAGGTACTCCCTTGTTCTGTGTGATTTTGGTTTATTTGCCTAGAGTTTTAGTTATGTCGACCGCAGGTATGATCAAGGTCTCTGCTGGGTGTCCTACCTTCGATGGGACGGACTACCCCTATGGAAGAATAAGATGCGAATGCATCTTGAAGCAATTGATAACGATCTCTGGTATGTTGTGGAAAATGGTGTTCCCCTCAGTCACACCTTCTCTGAATGGTGCTGATGTGAAGAGATTCAAGCAACTCGACTCTCAAGCGAAGAATATCATATGTAGCCATCTGAGCAAAGGACAATATGGCAGAGTGAGTGCTTTGGAGACAGCGAAGCTTATCTGGGACAGGTTGTCCAAAGTGAATGAAGGAGTCTCAACTCAGCATGACTCTCGAGTTGATGTTCTTCGCAATCTCTTCAACCGCTTCAAAAGACTCGACAATGAAAATGTTCAACAAACCTTCGATCGCCTCACTGACATCTCAAATGAGCTTCAAGCACTTGGTGCCACTGACATCACCGACCATGAGGTGGTGAAGAAATTGCTGAGATCGCTTGATTCCTCATTTGACACTCTGGCATTGATGATACAAGAACATGCTGATTACAAGTCACTTGATCCCGCTGATATTCTCGAGAGGCTAAATACTCATGAGTTCCAACTTGCTGAAAAGAGAGATCTCTATGGTTCAAGCTATGGCAGATCACGTGCACTAAAGGCCAAGGCAGTATCTGAGTCCGAAGATGTAGACTCTGATAGCAGCCTTGGTGATCTTGAAGAACTGAGCCATGATCTGGCTCTGCTCGTGAAGAAGTTCCAAAAGTTCTCAAGGCGTGGTTGCCTTGGAAGACCCTCAAGGAGCAATGATTCCTCATCAAGTGACTACAAGAGGAGGCTCTACCACAAATGCAAGAAGCCTGGACATTACATTCAAGACTGTCCTCAATGGGAAAAGGAATCAAAGAAGAAGAAATACAAGGATTACAGTTCTGATGATGCGAAGAAAAAGAAGAAATCCTCAAAATCCTCATCATCAAAATCCTCAAAGCCTTCATATCACAAGAAGAGAAGCTCCAAGAAGGCCAGGGCATTCATTGGCAAGGAAATGGACTCTGAGGCTGAATCTGAAGAAAATGAGGAAGAGGAGTCATTTGAGGAGTCCGAATCCGGAGTGGCGAGCCTAGCTCTCGCTACTGCATTCGTCAGCAAGTCTATCTTCAACACTGAAGAAAATAACCTCACCAACAAAGCTGATGAAGGGGATGATGACTACGGTCCCACCTACTGCTTCATGGCAAAGGGTGCCAAGGTACTCAAATATACCTCATCTGAATCAAGTGAGAATGAATCTGATGAAAATCTTAAGCCTGGCTATTCTAAACTTGCTAAGATTGCTGTAAAACAACAAAGGGCTTTAGAAAAGGTTCAAAACATGCCAGACAGAAGTGATGATATGTTGGGTGAAGAAATGGATCGCACTAAAGCCCTGACTGAAAATCTTCAGAGATTTCAGACTAGGTTTGACAATCTTCAAAGTCATCATAACACTCTCCTATCCGATCATGAGAAGCTTTCTTATGAATTTCTTCAAAGAAAGCAAGACCTTGAGAAGCTAAGAGTGAGTTATGAAGATCTTCAGAAGGAGCGCGATTCATTACTTGCTCAACAAATTAGCGCTTCTCAGGAAGAATTTGTTCCTCCATGCTTGAAGTGCATTGAACGTGAATCTGCTAATTCTTCACCTGAATGTTCAAATACTGCTAATGTTTCAAATTCTTCACATGCCTCTGCTATCACTAATTCCTCATCTGAGGACATTGCTAGTATCGCTGACGATTGCAGGGCTGAAGGAATTGTACACGACAGGCATGTACAAAAGCCTCAAAGGGCATCAGGCTCTTTGTGATGTGCTTAAAAAGCAGATCCTCAACAGGAACCCTAGGAAAGAGGGTATCGCCTTTGAGAGGAAACTCAATGCTGATGGTACATATTGGAAGCCTGAGCAGTACCCCAAAACTACATGGGTTGCTGCAAAGGGACCTCCAGTTGATCCATCTAACTTATCTGGATTTGCATGTGAATCTCCTCATTTTGATGATGAGTCAATTGACTCCAACTATAAACTATTCATAAATCAGAATGGTGAAGTATTTGATAGATATGTTGGCACTAACTGCAGGAACGGCTCCCCTATGAAGAAAATCTGGGTTCCCAAAAGATGCCTTGAAAATCTTCAAGTGAATGTCATCATGACACCACCTGTGCAGAATAGGAACCCCAGATCAAATTCTTCATATGGATTCAAGTCCTCATACGGACCAAATTCCTCATATGGATCAAAGTCCTCATATGAACATCATCGTGCTAACCCGTCTGTTTCGCAGGGAAGATCTAAGGATTATGGATATGTGCATTATTCTTCAAATCATTATGTCCATAAGTCCTCGAAGAATTTCTCTGCATACTCTTATGCTTACTCTAACCCCTCTTATGTGAAACGAAATGGACTGGCTTCTATGCCATCCTTCTCGTATGGAGCTCGCAGAATGATGAACTCTTTGCCACCCCTTTAGATGTGGGTGGTGAAGAAAAAGAACTAATCTCTTCTGCAGGGCCAGGTCTCCAGACGCACGTAATCGTCTGAAGAATTTGCTGGAGACCTGAGCATGCCTGATAGGACACAGGCTAATCATGAAGAAATGAACTTTCATTTCTCACGTCCTCATATTGCTTTATCAGTTCTTTTACTTGATGAAATTGATTTGATGAATTGATGTCATATTCTTCACTGATGAAGTATATGAGTTTGTAAGCTGCACTAATTCGTCTGAAGGATGATCAACCCAAAGCCACTGAGTGGGTCCTCGATAGTGGATGTACAAACCACATGACTGGTGACAAGAATCTATTGATGGATGATCCATTATCTCCGTCGCATCTGAAGCATATCATATTTGCTGACAAAGGCAAAAGTCAGGTATAGGGTCTAGGTAAGGTTGCGATTACAAAGGATCGACACATGGACAGAGTCATGCTTGTTGAATCCTTAGGATACAACCTTATGTCTGTCTCAATGCTTTGTGATCTTGATATGGTTGTTGTCTTTGGCAAGTACCGTTGTGTTGTGGTTATGGAAGCCGACAATTCCAAAGTCTTCGAAGGCTTTAGGAGAGGGGACCTGTATATTGTTGATTTCTCTACAGGACCACAACCAACCGTGTGCTTACTTGCAAAAGCTTCAGAAGGCTGGCTCTGGCATCGACGACTTGGTCATGCAGGCATGAGGAATTTGCACACGCTTGCGAAGAAGAAGCATGTCATTGGCATCGAGAATGTCAAATTCCTCAAGGATCACCTATGCGGAGCCTGTGAAGCTGGGATGATGACGAAGGCCAAGCATCCAGCAAAGACTATCATGACCACCACTCGCCCGTTTGAATTGCTTCACATGGATCTCTTTGGTCCTAATCATTATTCTGCTATTTCAAATGAAGCATCTCAATATGGCTTTGTTATTGTTGATGATTATTCTCGCTACACATGGGTACACCTTGTTACTTACAAACATGAAGTGCAGGAAGTCTTCAAACGATTTTCCTCAAGGGCTTCAACCAATTTTGGTGTGAAGTTCAAGCACATCAGAAGTGACAATGGCACTGAGTTCAAGAATTCTGGTCTCGATGACTATCTTGATGAACTTGGTATTACTCATGAGTTATCTGCTCCTTATACTCCTCAGCAGAATGGCGTCGTGGAGCGCAAGAACATGACTCTTGCTGAGATGGCTCGCACTATGCTTGATGAATACAAAACGCCTCGTCGTTTCTGGACTGAGGCAATTGATACCGCGTGCCACATCATCAACAGAGTATATCTTCACAAATTCTTCAAAAAGACTGCCTATGAACTCCTCACTGATAAGAAACCCAATGTAAGTTATTTCAAAGTCTTTGGTGCTAAATGTTGGATTAGAGATCCTCATCACAACTCAAAATTTGCACCAAAAGCACATGAAGGTTTTATGCTTGGTTACGGAAAGGACTCGCACACCTACAGAGTTGTCGGTGTTCTGGGAACGGGGGTCCCCAGACTTGCCTGCCTGCGGCCTGTGGCGTGGCTCAAAGGGGGGCCCAACATGGCCCATCTTCACCAACACAAACCCAAGACCCTCGCGAGGGGCCAAGCCTCGCGGGGTGGACGACACGGAGCTTCCTCAGGCACGGCCTCGTCAGGCTGGATCACGAGGAGGCGGAGAGATCAAGGCAGGGTACCTCACGGGGTGCCCGTGACGCAAGCCATGATGACTCAGGGCGCCAGGCGGGTGCCAGCCCACGCATCGTCCTCCTTTCCTCTTTGGTGCAAAGGGGGCAAGCGCAGCCGCAGAGTACCGACGCATCAGGCAAAGGTTGCCATTTCGGTGCAACGAGACCAAGACCAGGAGGACTATGAGACAGAGGTCATCGTGGAGCCCAAGACGGCGTCATCACTAGAGCTTTGCGCAAACGAAGACCACTTTTGTCAGGATAGCTGATACTAGCTGCCCCCTTCAAATTAGCCCGCCATTGTTGGCTCCCTTCCCGCTCGATATTTGGGAAGAGGACCAGGGCCTCTATAAATAGGACCAGCCACCCACAGAGAGGAGGGGTTCGGTTGGTTGGCTGGAGGCAGAGAGAGAGAGAAGGTGACTGAACTCCACTGAGCAGTTCATCGCCCCAGCCAAGAACAGACCCTCGCGAGGCTGTTCTTCCTTGTATTGTTCATCATCATCAGCCCAAGAGGCAATCCACCACACCACACACTGGAGTAGGGTATTACACCACAATGGTGGCCCGAACCAGTATAAACCCTGTGTCTCTTGTGTTGTTCTTTCCTTAGTTTTAGATCCTAGCATGGCGGAGGGGTGCAGGTAGGTAGGAGGTGAAATCTCTACGCGCACCCCAGTGTTCAAACCTTAAGGGTCTGCCGGAACCCGAAATCCGACATTTGGCGCGCCAGGTAGGGGTGCGCCAGAATTCGTCTTCCACCGCTCCGTGCCCCGTCGCGTCGCCATCACCATGCTCGGCGACCAGGAGGGCAACCCAGACCCATGGGCGGCATGGCCCGCCCGCGCAAAGCCGCTCGCCTCGGGCGACCCCGTGCCCCAGGCAGCTCGCGGTCCGCAGGGCGCTGCGGGCCGCGGGTGACGCGGACAGGCTTCAACAGCTCTCACACCGCGGCAGGCGCGGTCGGCAGCAAGGGCCTTCAATCACGCCGCGACCACGACACCGTACACCCGCCGAGAGCAAGCGAACTCGAGGGACGCGCTCACGGTGGCCCGAGAGCTGCTGTAGTGCAGACTGTTGGAGGGCGGCCGCGACGTGCTGCTGGAGCGGGTGGCAGAGCTCCTGGGCTTCGCCGCCTCGGGGGTTCACCCCTTCTGCACCCAGCTCCCATCTCCAACCCAGGGCGGCCCGCGCGGGGGCCCCGCGCGCGCCCGTGGGCTCCAAGGCTACTCCAACACCTGCGAGGCTGTCAGCACCGGACCGGCGGTGGCGCAGCCCCCACTCCTGGTCCGCGAAGAAGAAGGACTCGACGCGACCCGCGGCCCCAGTGGACAGCCGCGCTGCCACCCCACGGTAGGCGCGTCAGGCAGGACCGCATGGCGTGCAGAGCACAATGGCGTGGCCTTCGGGGTGACGGCGCCAGAGGAATACGTGCCCCTCATGATGGACCAAGGACACCCACATGAGGGCGAACAAGGCTCGCTCCTCAGCCCAAGCTGGGGGGACGAGGCGCCAGAAGCTGAGCCCTTCCAGGAGTCTCGGGACGGTCCCACTGGGCACGCTGGAGGCAACGATTATCGGGTACCGCTAATTCTTCAGCAGGCATACGCTAACCATGGATCACAGGAGGTGCAGGTTGTCGCAGCGGGCAGCTGCCTCGCTCCCACAGTCTCCTACCCCTCGGGAGGAGGGTGCAGGGGGCTGCAGGAGAGGGGCAGGGATTCGACATCACCACCGCGGCATTCGGAGCAAGGTGTTCTCAGGAGGTAGGCCCTCCGCTGGGGAGGTGCCCCAGGGCCTGCCCCCGGCGGAGGACCCGTGGTCGTCGGGGGAACCGCTGGCGACCGCTCTACCCCATCGGGGGCGTCCTGGTTTCCGGTCGTCGTTGATGGCACTAGAGTGTGGCGCAAGGTGGGGCCCTCATCTGGCAATATGAAGCAAGGCCAGTACCTGTGAAGAAGGCCCAATGCCTGTGAAGCTCGCCGCCCCGTGACACTCTCACGTAATAATGAGTGGGGCTGCACACACCCCGGAGTCTCAGGGGTGTCGGCCTCAGGCCCTGGGGCTCCCTCCCACGCCTAGTGGCAGCACTTAGCTCCGCGCTGGTGAGAAGACGTCCAAGACTAGACTAGGTGCCGGACGCGGCCTTTTGTTTGCTTTCGTTGCTCTTCCCCTTGGTTGTCGCTTTCCCCCGCTGGATTCAAGTTGGATTCGAATTTGAGATTTGCGTGTGTTCGGGGAAGGGGTGCTTAGTCTCGTTCAAGCAATTTCTCGCGTTTTGGTTACCACTTCGCCTCAGCTGCCTCCCC
Organism: Triticum aestivum; assembly: GCF_018294505.1. Classification (NCBI taxonomy): domain Eukaryota; kingdom Viridiplantae; phylum Streptophyta; class Magnoliopsida; order Poales; family Poaceae; genus Triticum; species Triticum aestivum. The sequence continues at coordinate 144,067,294 of NC_057803.1, read as the reverse complement.
TCGCGAGCCCCTCGCGAGCCGGGTCAGGCCTAGCTTGCGCGTAGCCCAGACTGCCGCCGCCGCGTCCTCTCAGGAGGGTGTTTTACTGCAGATCCTACGGATTCAATCAGGGGACACTCAGGACACCACAACCCCCTGCGGGCTGCCTTAGGGCCAGCACGGAACAAAGGTAAACTAGCCGACCAGCGCGTCGCTTAAGCCAGCCACTTGGTGCGGGCGCATGGGCGATGTAGCTTCTACTGATACAATAAACACAAGTTTTACATGAGGGGCTCCCCCTCCAAAATGCTCTCACAGCTATCAGGCCAAAACCTGAGTTCTATTCATGCAGGGTGAGGAAGCAGGAACGATGCACAATCAGTCGGATGAATCCCCCAATGCATCCTCAGGAGCACCACCAGAGCCGTCCATCATGCCGCCCTCGTCAGCCGCCACGATCACGTCGTCGTTGTCCGAGGCGAAGGCCCTGATAGGAGCGTCCACATTGTATTCCACCCAGTGCGCCAGCTCGCCTCCGACGGCCTGGGGGACTGGGGCGATGGCGGTGTCAAAATCAAAGTGGCGATCCATGTTCCGGAGGTGGCTGAAGACGCGGGAAAAGGCGCGCCTGAGCAGGGCGCGACTTCTCTCCTCCACCAACCTGTCAGCCCTGGTCGACCGCGCCTCCAGCTGCGTCACCACATCAGTGAAGAACTGAAGATTGCCCGCGTAGTTGACTGCGTGCGGCTCGCCGACGGCCTCCTCGCAGATGTTGCCCAAGGCTGCGTTGGATTTCTCCCGGAGAGTGGCGAGCATGGGGCCGTGCTCATGCTCCAAGATCCGCCGTTGACGTATCTCGTCCGCATTCTGGTGCGCGACAGCCTCAGCCTCCTCCACCCGCTAGCAAATAAGGAGCACCCTGGGAGGTGGTTAACTCACCTCGCGCCACCTCAAGGGCGGCCCGAGAAGCATCGGCCCGCCGTGCCGCCTCCTCCAGCCTGGCCCTCAAGGCGGCAGTCCTGCCTTCAGCTTCAGCCCGGATCAGCCCCAGCTTCTCTTCGAACTCGTGCTCAAGGTTCAAGCGCGCCATCACCACTCGACGTCTGACCTCCTCCAGGACGCGGGCTTCCTGTGCGGCAACATCATCCTCCGCCTGCGTCACCAAGCGCTCCCTCGTCTCCAGACGCTCGTACTCACGGGTACGTTCGGCGGCTTCCAGCGTCAGCGCCTCCTCACACTTCTGGAGCTCTGCTGAGTCGCCAGAGGCCACCTTCATCGACGCGAGGGCTGCCTCGCGTAGCTCCACTTGCTCCTCTAGCGAGTGGCACCAGGCCAGAAGCTCCCGAGCCCGCTCCTCCGCAGCCGTTGGCCGCCGGTCAGCTTCCCGAGCCTCCTTAGCAGGCCAAGACCGGGCCTCCTAAGAGGCCACCAGCGACGCCTTGGCCTCTGCTTCATCAAGATCACGCTGACGGCACGCAAGGGCAATGACGCCCTTCAGCTCGTGCCTCTCTATAGCCAGGCGCAGGCCCTCGGCCTCAAGGCACCGTCTTCATCAGCAAGCTCCTCACCAAGTAGGCTCACTACGTCAGTCGCCCTTCGAAGGAATCCTTGGCGGAGAGCGCGACGCTCCCGAGCACGCTCGAGCACGTCTTCCACACCATCATTTGCCCGAAGCAAGCGCCGGGGGCCGCGAGTCAGCACTCCTCCTCCGAGCTGGGGGCTGGCACCCTCGCGACGGCCGGGCACGCCGCGTCAGAAGCCCGGCCTGGGGCCAGCCCGTCCTTAGGAGAAGAGCGCAGGAAACGCCTCAGCCAACCGCAGTCCACGACCAGGCGAGAAGCCCACGGCAGGCTTGCTATGCCACGAGAAGGCCCACGAAGGAGGATCGCGAGGTGCGCGGGGCCACGATATGCCTCGGGATGGTTCGCCTCTTCAATCGCCCTCACCACAAGGGCTCTGCTGCTCGGAGCGCTTGAGGACGGTGGAGGGGGTGAGGTAAAGAGGGACGGCTCCTCAGCCGTCTCCGCAAGCTCGGCTTGAAGGGGCCTGCGGAGCAAGGGTAAGTACAAGTAACAAAAGGATCAGGAGCCGGGAAAGGAGAAGGCTTACTCATCAGTGGCGAAGTACTTCCTACGCTTCAGCAGGCGACAAGGGTAATCGTCGCCCAGGGCCTCCCTTCTCTTCCGGAGAGCCCCAAAGTCCACGTGGAACCGGCCCAAGAGTTGGGCGCATGGATCAACCTTCGACAAAGACGGAGCGTCAAGGCGATCTGCGGCAGGGGCGCCTGCCTGACATGCGCTGCCAATCGCCTCCTCAAGAGACGCAGCTGGAGCCTCAGGGGCCCCAGTCGCAGGCACTGAGGGCAGCTGCTCGTCACCCTCAGCCTCAGCGGCACGGGCCCCAAGAGCTGCTTCCTCATGAGCCTCGCCCGGCGCTGTCACCGCGCCGGGAGCCCCCTCAGCCTCTGGCGCCTCGTGCCTCCCTGCTCCGCCACTCGAGGATGAGTCGCCTTAGCTGACTGGAAGGGCAGTCACCACCACTGGGTTCTCGCGAGGCCCCTGAAGGCCGGCGGGGCGCGGCCCCCACTCATCAAAGATAGGCATCTTGTTCACAAAGTCGCCCCTGCTCTGGCAGAGGTACAGCAAGGCCCCTCCCTGCCGGACGCTGCCGGGGTTGGGGTCCCCAGCCAGGGTCAAGAGCGCCGTCCTCAGCACCTCAGGAGTCAGGTCCTCTTCTTGGAGCCTCATACGATCCTCGCGCCCACGGAAGGCCCACATCCGGCAAGAGTGGTGTTGAAGAGGAGCAACGCGGCATAGCAGGAACTCCTTCACCACCTTGGGCGCTGTCACGCCAAGCGACCTCAAGAGCGCGAAGCGGTGCCAGATGAAGACGAGCCGGGGGCTCTCAAGCGTCTCCTGGCCCCAGCCCAAATTGGGGACAACAGGTGAGGTCGGCTCCAATAGTAGGGGGCTGGGCACCCCTGCGTCCACATACAGCCACCGCTCGCGGAACCCAACCGCGGGCAGGGGGAGCTTGAAGTCAATCCCAGAGGCCGCCGTCTCAGGCGCGGCAACAAAGCTCACGCAAGCCCAGCATTGGGTAGGGTCGACAAGATGCAACGAGAAGAAGTGGCGCAGCAAGGCAACCGAAGGAGGGATGCCCACCATAGCTTCGCAAACAAAGGAGAAGACCGAAAGGAGGGTGATGGATTCAGGACCCAGATGCATCATGTGGATCTGATAGTGCGAAAGCACGACGTTGAAGAAATCAGAAAAGGGAGGAACCAGACCCGCCCGCAGGGCATCGGCAAGATACGGGACCTCGGTGGCTATCTTGTCGATGGAGAAGTGGGACGTGGGCCAGGCCGTCGTCCTCCCACATTCATTGAAGATGGTGGGTAGAGCCAAGCTGACCTTGCCCAAGCCCTCGGCGGGGGCCGCCGACGGCGGCGGCAAGGCGGAGACACGGGTTTCTTCCCTCTCCCCTTATTCGTCAGAGCCATGGCGATGGGAAGGGGGGGGGGGAAGGTTCGAGATCAGGTTGAAAACAGAAGCCGGAGTTCAAGCGGAAGGAGGACAGAGGGCACTCGAGCAACAGAAAAGGGAACAACTGTGTACGACTACGGGTCCACCTAGCATGGCGCAAAATAAGGAGGGCGTGGGGGGAACAGTGCCGCCCACGACCAATCAACCGCCGCGCGGCGCCTAAGGCCGCAGGCTGTTAGGGCCCGCGGCGCTTCGCTCTTGCCCTTCCGCCTCCCTGCACGGCCAAGTCCGGGCGCGCCTTGGGCCCGGGGGCTACTGTCGGGGTTCTGGGAACGGGGGTCCCCAGACTTGCCTGCCTGCGGCCTGCGGCGTGGCTCAAAGAGGGGCCCAGCACGGCCCATCTTCACCAACACAAACCCAAGACCCTTGCAAGGGGCCAAGCCTCGCGGGGCGGACGACGCGGAGCTTCCTCAGGCACGACCTCGTCAGGCTGGCTCACGAGGAGGCGGAGAGATCAAGGCGGGGTACCTCACGAGGTGCCCGTGATGCAATCCATGACGACTCAGGGCGCCAGGCGGGTGCCAGCCCGCGCAGCGTCCTCCTTTCCTCTTTGGTGCAAAGGGGGCAAATGCAGCCGTGGAGTACCGAGGCATCAGGCAAAGGTTGCCATTTCGGTGCAACGAGACCAAGACCAGGAGGACTACGAGATGGAGGTCATCGTGGAGCCCAAGACGGCGTCATCACCAGAGCTTTGGGCAGACGAAGACCACTTTTGTCAGGATAGCTGATACTAGCTGTCCCCCTTCAAATTAGCCCGCCATTGTTGGCTCCCTTCCCGCTCGATATTTGGGAAGAGGACCAGGGCCTCTATAAATAGGACCAGCCACCCACAGAGAGGAGGGGTTCGGTCGGTTGGCTGGAGGCAGAGAGAGAGAGAGAAGGTGACTGAACTTCACTGAGCAGTTCATCGCCCCAGCCAAGAACAGACCCTCGTGAGGCTGTTCTTCCTTGTATTGTTCATCATCATCAGCCCAAGAGGCAATCCACCACACCACACACTGGAGTAGGGTATTACACCACAACGGTGGCCCGAACCAGTATAAACCCTGTGTCTCTTGTGTTGTTCTTTCCTTAGTTTTAGATCCTAGCATGGCGAAGGGGTGCAGGTAGGTAGGAGGCGACATCTCCGCGCGCACCCCAGTGTTCGAACCTCAAGGGTCTGCCGGAACCCGAAATCCGACAAGAGTCTTCAACAACGTTCTTCACAAAGTTGTTGAAACTATAGATGTGCGGTTCGATGAAACTAATGGCTCGCAAAGAGAGCACCTACCTAGTGTGATAGATGAACCAGGACCTGAGGAAACTATCAAGTTCAAGGCTACTGAGGATGTCATTCCTACTGAAGAATCTACTGAAGAATTCATTCCAGAACATGAAGAACGTCAGGCTAATGCACCTGAAGAAAATGCTGAAGAAAATGGTGCTGAAGAAAACGCTGATCAAATTCTTCACCGACAACCAGCTCATCCTTGCATTGCAAAAGAAGTGCAACTTGAAAAGATCATCAATGACATCAAAGCGCCAGGTCCTCTCACGTGCTCAAAAGCTTCACATTTGTCTAACTTTTGTGGGCACTATGCTTTTGTCTCTATTACAGAGCCCACTAAGGTAGATGAAGCATTTCTGGAGCCTGAGTGGATTCAGGCCATGCAAGAAGAATTACATCAGTTCGAGCTCAACAATGTCTGGGAACTGGTCAAACGTCCAGATCCTCGCAAGCACAATATCATCAGCACAAAGTGGATCTACCGCAACAAGCAAGATGGAAATGGCCTTGTGGTGAGGAATAAGGCACGGCTTGTAGCTCAAGGCTACACACAGGTTGAAGGAATTGATTTCGATGAAACTTTTGCACCTGTTGCTAGACTTGAGGCTATTCGCATATTACTTGCTTATGCTAACCATCATGATATCACTTTATATCAAATGGATGTGAAAAGTGCATTCCTCAATGGTAAGCTTGAGGAAGAAGTATATGTTGCTCAACCCGCAGGTTTTGAAGATCCAAAGAATCCTGACAAAGTCTTCAGACTCAACAAGGCCCTCTATGGCCTCAAGCAGGCCCCACGGGCTTGGTATGATACCTTGAAGGAACTCTTCATGAAGAAAGGCTTCAAACCCGGTTCACTCGACCCTACTCTTTTCACTAAATCTTATGATGATGAATTGTTTGTGTGCCAAATATATGTTGATGATATTATCTTTGGCTATACTGACCAACGTTATAGTGATGAATTTGCATATATGATGAGTAAAGAATATCAAATGTCTAGGATGGGAGAGTTGAAATTTTTCTTAGGTCTTCAAATTCATCAACAACGCAATGGCATATTCATATCTCAGGAGAAATACCTCAAGGATGTACTGAGGAAATTCGGCATGCAAGATTGCAAAGGCGTCAAAATTCCTATGCCCACAAATGGCCATTTGTGCACTGATGAAAATGGTATTGACTTCGATCATAAGGTATACCGCTCGATGATAGGCTTTTGATCTCATTGGATATTCTGACTCTGACTATGCTGGTGATCATGTGGACCGCAAGTCAACATCTGGTACATGTCATTTCCTCGGACGATCTTTGGTCTGTTGGTCCTCGAAGAAACAGAACTGCGTATCACTATCTACTGTTGAAGCTGAGTACATTGCCGCTGGTTCTTGATGTGCCCAATTGCTATGGATGAAGCAAACTCTCAAGGACTACAGCGTCAACATGAATAATGTGCCTCTCTTCTATGACAATGAGAGTGCCATCAAGATTGCTCACAAGCCAGTTCAACACTCGAAGACAAAACACATGAAGAAACGTTTTTCTTCAATCAATGAAGGATAACACTCTTAGTGTGAAGAAATTAATTAAAAATTTGATTCTCAGAACCCTACGATAATTGTACGCGGTGTCTGAAATCATCATTCTTATACGGTGGGTCACGCCACCACCAAAAGTTGAAATTCCTCAAATTATTCATATTCTTCAACTTTGCATAGTCTTCACTGGTTCCGTCATTTTTCTTCATTGGCTATATATATATATATGAGTTTATGTCCTCTACAGCATTCACTTATTGCTATTTCTTCAAGTTGGTTCTCTGCTAAGTGAATGTGATCGGACCCTTCCCCTCTATGCTATACTCAACCCAATCTGTTCACAAATTCTTCATGTGCATTCTATTTGAAACTCATCAAAATCTTCACTGTGTCCTTGTCAGCTGAAGAAATTGCGAACGAAACTTTAAAACCCATCTTATCGAAATTTTCGGCTTTGCCGCTCAAACCGTTCCGCATCCCACGATACACTTATCCACTCACCCACGATCTAACACGATCTCCACGTCTCACTACGTGGGTGACACATGTCATGCGAATGAGAAGGGTCAGGGGCATGTTCATCCAATTTCTTCGGGCGAACAGTTTTTCACCGTGGCTATAAATACCCCTCCTTCCCTTCCTCACTTCTTTTACTCCGCTCGACCTCTCTCTCGAGCTCGAGCTTCTCAAACCCTAGCACCGCCGCTACTTCATCGCCGCCGGTGAGGAAGAGCTTCACTGCCTCGACCTCGTCACCGACGTACTCGCACCAACCGCAGAAATCTTCACTCCACCGTCGCCATAGCTGTCTTCCTCCACCAAGTTAGGGCGTGGAAGATCTGCATAGACGAACTTCACATCTCCTCACTCCAGTTCGTCATGTTCTTCGTCCAGGGTAATTAAAAGTTACTTTTACTACCCTCGTTGATTCGAATGATTATCTTCAAAATCTTCAAAGGTGTTTTTCTTCATAGATTCACACACTAAACACCTCACAAGTCATCTGTTCTTGACTCGTTTCTCTAAGCCATGTTTTTCTTCAAGATTCCTCAAATGTGTGGATTTTAATCTACACATCTCTAGAACCTAAGACAAAGAACGCTTAGTGAAATTCTTCAAGACTCATCTAGTCAAATTCCTCAAACTTGTTCTTTTGAAAAACCCTCTAAGAATGCATATGACCTCTGCAAATTCCTCGCAACTATACTCTGCTCACAGGTACACATGTCAGCTGCTGAATAACTAGGTTCTCATCAACTTAACTCATTTGCAGCGTTCCTGAAGAAAAGTTGCATACTTCTTCAGAGAATTCAATTGTTCAAATTCCTCAATTGAAGAAAATGGCTGGCGGTAAGAAGCCACAGAAGGGAGGAAAGAGGCCTGAGGTAAATACAGCGTTTGAGATCCCTGATGACATATATGCTGGGTACTGCACACATACTGAGGAAACCAAGAATGAGTGCAAAGTGCGCATTCAGAAGATAGAGAGGAGATGGGCAAGAGAATGGAGGGAGTACAGATATGTCACTCCTAAGTACATGAAGAAATTCACACTCAATCCTCCATGCCCAAGAGCTCCATTGGCACCTGGCCAAATGTCACACCCTAGCTAGTTCAAGCATTAGAGTGTGCATCATGTTTAAATTTCTTTTAAGTTTGAAATGGGGAAGGCAGAAACCCCCAACACCCCCTGGAAACAACTAGGGTTTACTAAAATTATTTTCAATGAACCAGAAATGCCCTTCTAAAAAGTTCACCCTCTTTGTCTTGGGTTAAAACCTCTGGCAAAAATTGGTGCACATTTTTCTAGGTCAACAGAAGGTCATTGAATTAAATCATAAGTATTTGAATTTGGGCATTTAAATGCTATAAAATAATTTAAATGCCCAAATAATTCTGGAAATAAATGTTTGCTGTTGGAAATAATCTAAACAGAGCCCACAATTATTTTCAGGATTTTTGGAAATGTTTTAGTATTTTTAATAAAGCTAAACAGTTGCAGTTTAATAGAAAACAGAAACTAAAAAAAAGGAGAAAGAAGCCCACCTGGGCCTTACCTGGCTCGGCCCAGCCTACTGGCTCGGCCAGTCACCCCCTACCTCGCGCCAGGAGGCAGGGGCGCGTGCTCGCCGCGCGCCGGCCACGCGCTGGCCACCTCCTGCTTCTGCTGACGCCGGGAGATGCCCAAAGGACACCACGCGACCCCCACGTCTCCCTCTCATCCTCTCTCATTCTCCCCCTCGTCTCCCTCATCCTCTCCCGCGATGGCCGAGCGCGTCCCTCGCCGCCGATCACCGTAGTTGCCACCACAGCCACTCCCTCGCCCCTCCGATGAGCCCATTAGCTCCGCCTCGACTCCCTCGCCCCCCCACCGAGCCACGCATCGCCGGAGGCCCTGCATCGCCGCCTTCGCCCTCGTCTTCAACCTCGGGCACCCGAGCCATCCCCGGTCGATTCGCCGCCGCCAGGACCTCCCCGAGCTCGCTGACCCCCTCTCCGACTCCGCTGTGAGCTCCTCTTCCTCTTCCCCTAGCTCCCGTGCTCGTTTGGCCCCTGTAGCCGCCGTTTCCACCGCACCCGAGAGCTCCCCGCCGCCGGCCATGGCGCCGTCGTGGCCAGAGCCACTGTGGCTCAAAGCCAAGCTCGCAGTTGTGCTCAATGCAGCACCAGGAACCCGTAGCCACCACCAACTCCTTCTCCCGTGCACCGTAGCCTCGAAACCGTCCTCACCCGACTCCGGCGACCGCCAAGCTCATCGCCGGCGACGTTTCCGGCCACCCCGAGCCCAACTACCTCTACCAAACGTTGCGGCTTGTTCCCAGCCACCCGTTGATGGTCTCCGCCGTCAATTTGGTTGCCTGAGGGCGTTTTCCGAAGCCCTCCGCCGTCTCGGCCTCGCCGGCGACTCAACGCCGGCGGGATTAGCCCTGTTGACCGGTGGTTTGACCATTGACGTGGACTGGGTGGGCCCAGGTTGACTCCTTTGAGTCAATGACAAGTGGGCCCCCTGCTAATTATCCAGATTAGTTTCTAACTAAAATTAGTTAGTTTAATTAGTATAGTCACTGACTAGTGGGCCCCGCCCAGTAATTAGGCTAACTAAACGTAGTTAGTGCATAGAGTCACTGACCAGTGGGCCCCACCAGTCAGGTTTGACATGGGCTGGCGCCTTTGACTCGCTGACGTCACAGTGACGCAGTGCTGACGCAATTATTCATTTACTGGAAGTATATTTATTCAGGAAATTCCAGAAAATGTTTAAAACTTCTAAAAATCATAGAAATTCAACCATAACTCCAAATGAAATAATTTATATATGAAAAATTATCAGAAAAATTCAATCTATCCATCTGTAATGGTTTCATGCATGACAAAGCAAGTTTACCTTGCTGTTTAAGCATAATAAGGAAATGCACTATTAAGGCCATGTTTAATGAGCTAATATTTGAATCTTTGATTCAAATGAGTTCATTTCTTTCTGTTATAGCTTGCATTAGGCCAAGACACATTCATATTGCCATGTCATAGCATGCATCATATTGTTGCATATCGTCATGTGTTGATTGTGTTCCGACGTGTTCTTCGTGGTAGGTTTTGCCTCCGAGGATATTCACGAGTATCCAACCGAAGGGCAGTATCCCACTACCACTCCATCAGGCAAGCAACCATTGATCATTCTGATACAAACCCATGTTCTCGCTTCTGCTCTTGTTTACTGCATTAAGACAACGCGATTCAAACTGCTGTGTGCTACGGTAGTTGAACCCTTATCCTCTGCATGACCTGTCATTGCCACAGTAACTAGATGAAACCCACTAGCATGTGTAGGAGTTGATTGAGCCATGTATGTGATTCCTACCTTGCTATGCCTGCTATGCTTAGAGTTGTGTCAGGTCTGGTTCATCTGGGTGATGGGCTAGAGTGAAATGCTTATGTCGGTAATGTGAGGGAGGTGTTGAACATGTTTTGGTAAAGGTATCGATGAGAAGCCATGTAGGAGTACATGGTGGGTTGTTTCACTGAGGCCGTCCCTAAGAACTAAGATCTGTATGTGTGATTTAAGATGCAGTTACTACCGTACATTGGGCCCGAAACAAATGGACCCTCTCGGCTTCTTAACCACCCTAGTACTCTGTTCAGGAGTTGCAAGTAGTTTCTGGTGTTTGTAGGTTATGTGTTGGCGGCCGTGCGTAGCGCTGACCCTAGGGGTGGGCTATGTTGCGGTAGATACACCATGGCACGATGTACCGAGTCACCCGTTTGGTGTCTCAGGAACCCTGTTCACATCGTTCGGGGCCGTATGTGGAAACCTCGGCCAGACTCCCTGCGGATGGAACCTGGATAGGCGATAAACCTGGACTAGAGACTTAAGTGTTTAGGTAGGCCGTGGCCAATACCCTCGCTGGGCTTCCGCTTGAAGGTTGCCGAGTACATGTCGTGTAAGCGGCGGTAAGTGGTGAAAGCGTGTATGAAGAAGTACACCCCTGCAGGGTATAAAACTATTCGAATAGCTGCGTCCGCGGTAAAGGACTACTTGGTTGCCTATACAGTTCATAGACAAGTTAATGGACACTACTAAAAGACTCAAGATAAGTGTGAGTATCGAGGATGGCCCTCTCGTAGGATGACGAGGGAGGATCCACGGTGGAGTATTGTGTTGGTGAGTAGTGGACTCGTGTGCGAAAACTATTTTACTGGTGGAGTTCCGTAGGATAGCTTAGCCAAGAGTCAAAGCTGGCTTGCTGCATTAACCCCACCACCTTCTTGAGAATAAGCATGTATAATAGGTTCTGATGTAAGACTTGCTGAGTACCTTTGTACTCATGTTTGCTTAATTACTGTTTCAGACGACACCGCCCACTCCGATGGGTTCTACGTAGACCTTGACGTCGACGAGTGACTAGCCACCCAGGTGGTGATCCTGGCCATGGAGGGCCTTATGTAGATAGACAGGCTTCGAGAAGCCTTCTTACTTTCTAGAGTCTGTACTCAGACTAGTTGCTTCTGCATGTGCTTGTATGTTTGTATGACTTGAGTGTCGGGTCATGTGACCCCTATCTGTATGAACATGTTATGTATGGCTCTCTGTAGCCTTTAAATAAAGTACTTGAGTTGTAGAGTTTTGTTGTGATGCCATGTTGTATGTACTCATATCGGGCATATTGTGTGTATGATTGAAATGCTTGGTATGAGTGGGATCCGACAATCTAGTTGTTTATCCTTGGCAGCCTTTCTTATGGGGAAATGTAGTCTAGTGTTCCTCGAGCCATAGTAGTCCGCTATAGCCCGGTTCACCGGAGTCCTGCTAGCCCAGCACTACTGTTCAGGACACTTGACTGGCCGACATGTGTTTCACTTCGTTCCTATGTCTGTCCCTTCGGGGAAATGTCACGCGGTGATTTCCGGAGTCCTGCCTAGCCTGCTATAGCCCGGGTCCCCCGGAGTCCTGTTAGCCCAGTGCTACAGCCCGGAATCACTCGCTGATGACCGACATGCTCGATGTGATACATGTATGCCTGTCTCCATAGGTCTGTGCCGCTTTGGGTTCACGACTAGCCATGTCGGCCCGGGTTCTCTGTCATATGGATGCTAGCGACACTATCATATACGTGAGCCAAAAGGCGCAAACGGTCCCGGGCCATGGTAAGACGACACCCGTGGGATACCGTGTGTGAGGCCGCAAAGTGATATGAGGTGTTACCGGCTAGATCGATGTGACTTGGAATCGGGGTCCTGACAGTGTTGGCATCAGAGCCGGACTGCCTGTAGGTTCGTTGAGCCAAACTGGTCGATGTCGAGTCTAGAAATGCTTTAGTTATATGTAGGGGAATTGATTGTGGGAGGGAACGTAAGGCTATTTTACTCCTTAACCCTATGCCTCTGAACTGAGTCATTCTCTTCTCATTCAACGTGTGTTAAGGATTAGGCTCTCTTCTTCTATCAGGTTCACGTGTTACTAATTCGTAGTAGCTTATAGGATTGATGCTACAAGCCCCAGTTCAGTTTCTACTATTCTAGTATGTTGCTAATTGGATCAGAACCTTGATATGATGTTGTTGAGTGGTATTGCAAACTGTTGTGGATGTCTCACATCTTTTTCTGAGCATTTACAGCTGTTATGCTGTCTGATTTTCCCTAGAATTCTGATGTCTTTACATTGTGGTTGTGCTTTCAGATGGCCAACCGTGTTCAAAACCAAGTGGTTCGCCTGACCCGGTGCCTCGACGTTCCCGGTCATACTGCTATGTTAGTCCGGGTAATGATCGAGACGGGCTACCGTTGGTATCCCGAATACACCGTCGAAGAGAAGTTCTGCGACTTTAATCAAAGCCAATATCTCTGCACCGTCAGGATATTTCCTTCTTATCCAGGATCTATCGAGCCCCTTCACTGTTCCAATGGACTCGGGGTTACTGTTGAGATGGCTGTGCAGGATGCTGCCTATTCCATGATGACCATCTTGCGAGTCCGGACTGGCCTGCTTCGGAACACCGACTTCCGTTACATGCCAGCTTCACTTCCGGGAGCGCAAGGGTATCTTCAGGCTATCTATGCTGACTCCACTCAGGAGGACTCATTAACTCGTACCACTGCCGAGATGCTCGAAGATAAGGACCGAGAGAATCGGGCCTTGAGGCTGGAGCTTTTCAATACCCGTGCTAATCATTGGGCCACATTGACTCGGCTTGCACCTGCGGTGCAAGCTGGATGTATGGATACAAGGGATCTGTATCCTGTGAGATCAGCTCTGCCGGACATGGTGGATTGGCGTGATGTGGGAGGCATCACCCCACCCCGTGGTCCCCGCAGGCCACCGTTTGTTGGTCCAAGACCTCATCCTAGCCCCTATGGTCCACAGGCTCCTCAGGACTGTATGTTCCCGGATGGTCATGTTGAACTTCCAGGCTATGGAGGTGACTTCTATGAGAACTACTACGGAGCTGTCTGAGTTAGTAGTAGTATCATTAGTATTGTAGTAGTTGTATCTCCACCGTCCTGCGAGACTTGTGGAATATGACTTTGTGTGTAATCAAATCCGGAGGTGTAGACAAATAATGTATAGGAGCTTGGAATGCCTCCGATGAGATGTAATGTCTTTCATCATAGTTGTACTGTAGCCTGGGCTTGTACTGAACTATGTATGATGTGTATGACCGTTGGTATATATATGGCAGTTTTATATTACCATGACATACGGATGAACATCTCTGCATTCGGTGTTATCCATTACATTCTGCACTTCATGCTGCTCCTGTTCCTTCAAAGTCCTCAGCTCCTCCGCCAAAGCCTTCAGCTGTTCCGACTAAATCCTCAGCACCTGTGCATCTCACCTCATGCCAAAGGACTGTCGGCATCTCCATTGCCTCAGGTGCCTCAGCTAGTTACTCAGCTGCACCAAGTTCCTCACCTGGCCCCTCACTGCTGAAGACAAAGGCCACTGCTAGACGAGGTCCTCGCCCAAGTCCTCAAAAGAAGCAAGTCGCTTTCCAAGTGCCGTCTGATGAAGACGAAGCTGATGATGATGAACTTACAGAAATCATTAGAGACAGGCAAGTCAGGGCCGCTAGAGCCAAAGGATCCGAGGTGCCACTGCTTTTGGATCCCAAGCTGATCCTCGACTACATTGATGATTGGCACAAGGACCCCAACACTCCCTTGCCTGACTTCAAGCTGACTCCTGGCCAGAGTCACATGCTGACTCACTTCATTCAAGAACAAAAGTGAAAATTTGAGAAGGCCAGGCAGATCAAGAAAGCGCAGTACAAGAAAGAGCACTATCTGAAGAGAAACATTATCTCTATGACAACTGAAGAACTTGTCACTATTCAGACTGAGATTAAGAAACTCAGTGATGAATTTGACGCATATCGCACTGATTGGCTTGGAGCCAAGGTTCGTTTTGTGAAACTTGCGGATAACTTCACTTCCAATGTTGCAGCCCCAACGCAACAGGAAATTCCTCAGGCTGAAGCATCTGCTCAGCCTATTGAAGAAAATGCCAGCACCGCTGATGACAATCAGGCTGCTGAAGATAATGTGAGTTCCAGGGCTGATGACTGCATTCCAGCCGCTGAAGAAATTGCCAGGGCACCCACTAGTGGTGTGCCTGAAGAAACTGAAGAACTCAGGGCAATTGCATCCGTTGTGCCTGAAGAAAATCAACCAGATTTCTCAGCTGCTCCTGCACCAACTTCAACTCCAATCCTTCCATCTACATCAGATGTGAAGAAGACCAAGGCTGCAGAGCGTGCTGCAGTGAAGAAAAGGAAAGCATCAGTTGCTTCAGATTGTTCAGCTCCAAAGAAAATGAAGCCTATGACAAGTTCATTTGCAAATCCGATTGATGCTGTTCCCATCTCAACCAGGCCATCAAAGGACCTTGTTCCTTTTGATGAAGAATATGTGATCCCCAGCGGATCTGATGAAGAAACTCCTTCTGCTGCTTCGTCTGAACCGTTGTATGAAGAAATTGAAGTGGATGTGATCCCTTCAACACCTATCATCTCCTCGCCTATGCCTCAGTTCACAGCTGAAGAGGCTGGCATTGAAGAAATGGAAGATGAAGATGTGGACATTGGCTGCTCCACACCCATAATCAGTGATGAATTCTGGGAAAGTCAGCATCCAAACTCTCCAATGTTCACCCCTCTACCGCAAATTCCTCAGTCCCCCACACAAACTGTTCACATGGGCTCTGCAGAAACTCATCCCACTGCATCTGTCCCTGAGGAAATTCCAGCCACTAGCGCTGAAGAAACTGCTGTTGCTAAACAACAAACGACGTATACTGCCACTGAGGAGGAACCATAAATTCCTCAGCCTGAAGAACCTGCGATTGAGATTCCTGAGGTCGTGATGCAACTCACTGACACTCCTCTGCCGAAGCCAAAGGATCCATTCTCATGCAAGCAAAAGTTCAAGGATGATGATTTCTTCGATGAGCACGTATTCTTCGAAGATCACAACCCATATGACTCTGCTCGCATTAGGAAGAGGCGTTTCTGGACTGCTAGTCAAGCCAATTTCTATTCCTCAGTGATGTTCAACAAGGAGAAGATCTTCTACCATGAGCATATTCCTCACGTGGATATGGAATCTCTACCGTGCTTCGCACCAGTCCTCAGTGTTCTTCATGATGCTGGACTGCTAAACTTTTGCTCTGACATCTATGATTGGAATGAAGAACTGATTCTTCAATTCTATGCAACACTGCACATCACCGGAGATGCTGAAGATGTGAATTCATGGGTGCTGGACTGGATGTCTGAAAACACTCACTACACTACACCAGCCTCTGAATTGCTTCATGCTCTACCACTCAGTCCTCCCCTTGAAGAAGCTCGTTGCATCTATAGTGAACCTGAGCTCACACATCATTACATGAGGTGCTGATGAAACCTTTGAAGCTAGGTCAAGCACCAAGAACCAAATTCCTCGTGAAGGAATTGCTGTACGTGCCCAGAACTGTCTATCGTATTCTTACGAGGACAATCAGTCCCATCAAAGGCCACGACTCATCTGATGAGGAAATTGTTGGCATCATGAAGAATCTGGTATTCAACATCGTTCATGGCATTCCTGTCAATTATCATGATTTCTTCATGAGGACTATGGCCAATGTTGCACTGTCTCCGTTTGAGCTGAAGACTTATGCACCTTGGATTATGAGATTCCTCAGGACAAGGTCTTCACTCAACTACAAAGCTGATTTCCAGAATCACCTCAGCTACTTGCCCCCAATTGAAGTCCTCAAGCAGACATATTCCTTAGTTGATGGAAAGGGCAAGGCACCAGCTGTAATAGATGAAGGCATTCATCCATTGGATGGTCAGTTTCACAAAGCTCCATCTTATTCCACCAATGATGACTCTGCCACACATGACTCTGCCAATGCACCCAAGTCCACTCCTCAAGCCACTGCTCCGCGTGTGATGACTGACCGTGAACTTCTGCTTAGTCTTCACCAGAAGGTGGATCGAAATCACAAATGGGTTAAGCGTCAGTTTGGTTCACTTCTTCACAACATGACTGCCACACACAATGCAGTGAAGAAAAACCACTACTACCTCCATCAAGTCTTCGGTCGCACCTGGGCAATCCTGTCACATCTGTATGGTGAAGAAGATCTGAAGAACATGGGTCTCAAAGAAGATTTTGACTGGTCTGCACCTCCACCGAAGAAATTCAAGAAGGTCCAGGTTCCTTCTCTGGTGGCCAGCTCATATTCTTCATCGCGTGACACTGATGAACATGAAGATTTGGACGACACTGCGGCAGGCCCTACATCAACAAACAACCCCAACAACGCTGGCGCTCCTTCATCAACATGATTATCTTCAGGGGCGTTAGTCCTCATTTTCGATCTTTTTGGCCATTCGATGACAAAGGGGGAGAAATATGAGTTAGTCTTCAAGCGGGTCTACTATATGGGCATTTTTTTTGCTAAGTTACAACTCTCGTTCTTCTAAAACTTTATTGGATCAAGTTGTAATCTTAAACCCGATGGTGCTCTGATACTTTTGATGCACTGTGCTCTGATACTTTTGATGCACTATTCTGCATGCTTATTCCTCGTTAATATTATTGCATGCATGCTGAATTTCATCAGGCACCATATTTCATCATGCATTTCAAATTCTTCATATTATATGTTAAATGCGTGTATGAATTACAAAATATAGGGGGAGATCTCCATGATTCAACTCTTCAAGTGTGCATTGCTTCAAAAGCAAATTCCTCACTATGCACATCTTCAGGGGGAGTTCCTCTATATCTTGCAATCAAATTCCTCAATATCAGTAGTTACACTTCATATGTTTATCCTCGTTGAAAACTTAACCTATATTGTCATCAATCACCAAAAAGGGGGAGATTGTAAGTGCATCTAGTGCCCCTTAGTGATTTTGGTGTATTGAAGACTGATAGGTTAAGGGACTAATGCGGTTGTGAGTGTACACAGGTCTATAAGTCTATGAGGAGTTTGATATTTACAGGAAAAGTCGACCCCTAAAAATAAATATCTTCGACTGAAGATTTTGATATTTCTGAAGACTTTCATGAAGACTTTGAAAGTGAAGAAATTGGTGTGTCCGTGAAGACTTGATATTCATGCGAGGAATATGAAGCTTGAAGACTTTCGTTTTCATAGTTTTGTTCTTTCTCTTTCTTGAGTCATAGGAAACACCGTACTGTTAAAGGGGGTCGAGGAAATACTAAGGAAAAATTTCCATGTGATGCTCAACTCAAAATCCTACACCTACCAATCCCTTCAAGTGAAGCCATTGGAAATCTCATACAGTTCCGTCAATTTCTTCAGTGACAGAGACGAAGTTCTTCTGGTCTCTGAGGAATTTGTCCTGACTGAGGAGTTAGGAATTCGCTAGTGCGGATTGCCTACACAGTGAGGAACATGATAGCCCTGAGGATTTTGCTACTCAAAATTCCGACCGTTGCTGTGCTATGTGCCAGCTGTCCCAAAATATCTATCCACCTAACGGTCATATCATTGAAGGGCATTTATGTCTTATCATGTCGGGCTGCTCCCTAGGCTATAAATAGCCGCCCCCTACAACCACTAGCTGGTTGGCTGCTCTGAGAGAAACTGACACTTGTCATTTGAGAGCAACCCATCCTGTGAGGACTTTGAGTGAAAATCATCAAGTGAGGAAAAACCCAAAACCCAAAACCCAAACACCTACAAACCCCAAGTGATTGAGCATCACTGAAGAGATTGATCTTGTGTGGATCCGACGCTTGTTACCTTTGAAGACTGTGCTTCTTCCAGACGGTTAGGCGTCATGGTCTAGAGGATCCAAGAGGAATTGTGGATCGCCGAGTGACCAAGTTTGTAAAGGTTTGGAAGTCGCCTGAAGACTTACCTCGAGTGATTGGACGAGGTCTGTGTGACCTTAGTTCAAGGAGAATACGGTGAGGACTGGGTGTCCTGAGCTGCATGTTTAGGACTGGGTGTCCGGGACTGTGTGTCCTCGAGTTTAAATACTCAGCCGCTCCAACCAGACGTACAACTGAGACAGCAGTTGGAACTGGTCTACCAAATCATTGTCTTCACCAAGCTTACTGGTTCTATTCCCTCAACTCTTTCATTTCCTCATAACTGTGTTGTGTGTTTGTTCATATCTGTGTTTGAAGACTTTGACTGAAGACTTCCTCAATTTCCTTAGTTCAATTTCTTCAGTCTGTTTGTCTTCATCCTGTGTTATCCTGTGATTATGCTTCCTGTACTCTGTGCCTGTCTTCATTTCATCATGATGACTATGCTTGTATTCTGTTATGTTTACTTTTGAGTAATTATTCCGCTGCTAGTAGTTCTTCGCTAAGGAATTTCCTCACCGACAAATTCCTCAGTGAAGAATTTCATAAAAATCGCCTATTCACCCCCTCCAGTCAATATAACACACTTTCAGGCTTCGAAAGGGGTAATCTTCAAAATGGATTGGTAACTGTTGTTGTAAGAGAACTCTGCATATGGCAAATTCTCATCCCAACTAGATCTGTGATCTAGCGCACAAGCTCTTAGCATATCCTCCAAAATCTGATTGACTCTCTCAGTCTGTCCATCTGTCTGCGGGTGGAAAGATGTGCTAAACTCCAATCTGGTACCCAAAGTCTCATGCAACTGATTGCAGAACTTTGAGGTAAACTTGGTTCCTCTATCTGATACTATGCTCCTTGGAACTCCATGCAGACAAACGATTCTAGTCATGTATATCTTCGCCAACTTTGCACTGGTATAGGTAGTCTTCACTGGAATGAAATGAGCTACCTTTGTCAAACGATCTACTACAACCCAAATCGAGTCATAGCCTGAACGTGTTCTGGGCAATCCTGTGATAAAATCCATGCCTAACTTATCCCACTTCCATTCGGGTATCGGCAACGGTTGTAGCAATCCTGCTGGCTTCTGATGCTCTGCCTTTACTCTCTGACATACATCACAAATTGCTACATATTATGCAATATCCTTCTTCAGTCTGGTCCACCAGAAAATATCCTTTAAATCCAAATACATCTTGGTATTTCCTGGGTGAATCGAATATGGTGAATCATGGGCCTCTTGTAAAATTAACTTCGTGATCTTCGAATCATTTGGTACATAAACACGGTATTCAAACCATAAGGTATCGTGCTCATCCTCACGAAATCCCTTAGCTTTTCCTTTGCTCATTTTCTCCTTAATAGAGGCAATCTCCTTGTCAGTCTTTTGGGCTTCTCTGATCTTATCCATCAAAGTTGACTGAATCTCCAATGCTGCTACATATACTCTTGGAACTATTTCCAAACATGGCTCTCGAAGATTTTCGGCTAACTCCCTTGGGAAATCTCTGAAAGTGCATTATATTGGCTAGAGGGGGGGGGTGAATAGGCGATTTTTTTGAAAGTCTTCAAAACGTGGAAGTTATGAAGACAAACGATAGAAATAAACCTATTACCTTGCAGCGGAAGGTAGACTACACTAGGAAAGCCATAGTCAAGTATTCAATAGAGTGACTAATAGCAGCAATGTAGTAAGGATCAGGTAGGAAGATATTGTGAAGCCACACAGAACACGCAGTCACTCAGTGAAGACAAAAGATAGTGCAAACATACAATGACTTCACAAGGAGTAACAGTAAGTAAAGGGAAGGGAAGATGAAACTAGTGACTCGCTGAAGACAATGATTTGTTGGACCAGTTTCAGTTGCTGTGACAACTGTATGTCTGGTTAGGGCGGCTAGGTATTTAAACCTTAGGACACATAGTCCCGGACACCCAGTCCTGAACACGCAGCTCAGGACACCCAGTCCTCACCGTATTCCCCTTGAGCTAAGGTCACACAGACCTCGCCCAATCACTCTGGTAAGTCTTCAAGGTAGACTCCAAAACCTTCACATACTTCGTTCACCGGCAATCCACAATGTCTCTTGGATGCTCAGAATGCGACGCCTAACCGGCTGGAGGATGCATAGTCCTCAAGTGTAATAAGTCTTCAGATCACACAGACAAGAAGACTTAAGTGATGCCTAATTCTCTTTGGCTCTGGGTGGTTAGGGCTTTATCCTCGCAAGGAATTCTCTCTCAAAGGCTTCGAGGTGGGTTGCTCTCAAACGACAAAAGCCGTACTCTGAATCTGAGCAGCCAACCGTTTATGGTTGTAGGGGGTGGGCTATTTATAGCCACTTGGCAACCCGACCTGATTTGTCCGAAATGACCCTGGGTCACTAAGGAACTGACACGTGTTCCAACGGTCAGATTTCAAACTCACACGGCAACTTTACTTGGGCTTCAAGCAAAGCTGACTTGCCCGACTCTGGAAAAGATTTTCTCTCAAAGTCTTCACTCGAAGACATAGGTTTTGTTTAAGCATCACTTCAGTCATTCTGACTGGTTCTCTTGGACCCCACTTAACAGTACGGTGGTTCCTATGACTCAACACAGAAGAAAGAGAACTACGAAAGATCTAAGTCTTCGAGCTCCATAGGCTTCATGTGGTGTCTTCTCTTGTCATAGTCTTCAATGTGAATATCTTCATATACCACCTTTGACTTCAATGTCTTGATACATTTTTAGGGGTCATCTCTGGTAGGAAAACTGAACCAATGAGGGACTTCTACCTGTGTTATCCTGCAATTCTCACAAACACATTAGTCCCTCAACTAGGTTTGTCGTCAATACTCCAAAACCAACTAGGGGTGGCACTAGATGCACTTACAATCTCCCCCTTTTTGGTGATTGATGACAAACTAGTTGAAGTTTTCAACGGGGAATATAATTTGTGAAATTGTAAAGGATAAGGAATTGTCTTCATAAGTTGCAAGGGCTCCCCCTGAAGATGTGCATATAAGTAATTTGCTTTTGGAATGCAAATGCCCATGGCAGGTTGTACTTGTGGAGATCCACTTCAACTTATGATGACAATCCACTATGCATGTGAAAGTATATGAAGATAATGACATGCATAATGGAAAATGGACGTCTGCAGAATGATCTAAGTGCGGAATTTATCGTCGCAACACAAGGTGGCAGATAAGTAGCAGACGACCATCGAGTTTAAGTGTTACAACTCAAAGAACCAAATGTAGCAAAATGAGAGTTGTAAGCACGAAGCAAAATATAAAGCACCCGCCCATATGGACCTGCTTGAAGACTATCAACCTCATATGCTTCTCCCCCTTTTGTCAGTAAGGACCAAAAAGGTTTGAAGACATAGAGCATCTACTCGTTCCCATGAGGAGTAGGTGAAGCAGCAGGGTCGTTGGTGGTGTTTGGCAGTGCTGAAGAGCTTGGAGCAGAGTCAAAGCGTGCTGAAGGAGGTGGCGGTGAAGTAGCATCGTCTTCATCCTCGATCACTCTGGCATTCACAGTTGCAGCAAAGGAAGAGAACTCAGAGTCTTCAAGGGATGGAGTTCGTCGCAGCACTGTCCTTCGAGGAGGTGTGGAGTAAAACTTGAATCTCTCAGTGAAGCCATCCTCTTGAAGATCATCTTCAGAACACATCAGTGTTAGCCCTTTCCATGTGCGGCGAGAGGTTTCATGGGCAACAAAAGCATTCTTGGTGGCAAGATTGCGAATGCGATTAACATCCACCAAGAGGCTTTGCATCTGACGCTTCAGCCAGTCATGATGCCTATCCTGTTTATGATGAAGAGCCACAAGAAGCTCTCGATCGTTGAGAACACGAGTGCGCTTCTTGGGTCGTAGAGCAGTTGTACTGTCAGTGGCTTCAGTGAGAGCAGGATGCGGTTCACGTGTAGTGCCAGCCAAAGGATACACACGAATTACGGCTTCCACGCCTTCAACGTTCTGAGTGAAACTTTGATGCTCTGCATTCTGAAGACTGAGAGGTTCCTTGGCAGGCTCAGGATAGATGGTTTCAATCGACATATCCACATCAGGCAGAAAAATCCGATGATTGCGAGCAGATGGCTGATATGAGATAGCGGAGTGAAGTTTGATCAGCCGCATCACCCAAGGGGCGTAGAACTTCAAACCAAATAGGTTAGAGCCAGATGTAGCAAGTTGGCGAATGAAGAAATCCTGTGTATTGAAGCATTTTCCATGAAGAATGTAGAAGACCAAAGTCTTCATTGCACCTTCCAGCTTGGCATGGGGAGAATGTCCTTTGATTGGCCAGAGAGTTTGCCTTATGATGTGATAAATGGTTCTTGGCAGATACTCAAGGTCTTCAACGAAGAACTCCGTGGGATAAGCAGCATCTTGGGGCAATGGCTTCATCATACTGAGCATCTGACTCATATTAGGTTCAGTCTTCTGAAAGATGCTCTCAATAGCTTCACTATGAAGCTGACAACCATGCTCGTAGAGATTGCCAGGAGTGGGCAAACCAGTGAGCTCAATGATGTCAAAGGCTTTGGCTTTGTGATGAACATTTCCTGTCATCCACTCCAGGACCCAAGTCTTCGGATCTCTGCTATACCCACGGATGTGAAGTGTGGCATAGAATTTGAGCAGCAACTCTTCATTCCAATGCTCTTGGTCAGTGACGAACAACAGCAGTCCAACTTCTTTGAAGCAATCCAGAGCTTCTTCCAGACAGGGCAGACCAGCTATTGCTTCAATGTCAAGGCGCTTGTGTGGGAAGATGCGACCTTGGTTGTAAAGAATGCAGGAGTAATAGCTTCGCTGCGGATAGCTCTAGAACCGATCAGATGATATCCTTTCCCTTGATTAGGGGTTCCTGCAGCTATTGAAGAATGTGTTGTCTTCTCTGAAGCCATTGATATTGAAGGATCCAAGTGCTGATGCAGGACCTGGGAACCTGGGCAATCTTGGGATTGGCTTCTGTACCTGAGGCATGTGCTCAACATGATAGTCGAACTGGGGACCGGCAGCAGGTGCAGGAACAGAAGCAGTGGGATCAGTGGATTCACTAACTTCTGATGCTTTTGTTGGGGAGGGCTCCACATTAGCTTCAGCCATGACAGCGTCAGTGGCTTCATTGGTGGTGGTGGTGGCAGCCTCAAGATTTTCAACCTCCACTTGACGAGCTGGAGGGTCGGTCACAATCACGTTCTCCTCGAGAACCGCTTCTTGGTGGGACAGGGGAGTAGCAGCTTGTGGGACTTCTTCTTCATCGGCTGATGCAACCGGAATGTCTTCAGCAGTTTCAGCTTCAGACGCAGAGACTGGAGGCCTAGGTCCTTTGCGAAGCCTGCGCAACGCAGGTGACGCCTGTGTAGTTGGAGTTGGCTGGGCCTCAAAGTCTTCTTCCTCTTGTGGGCGATCAGCCCATGAAGCATCCTGAGCGATTGGCGTCAGAGGACGACCAATGCTGATGAGTTCGTTGTTCTCGAGCTGAGGAAGGACTGCACCATCTTCTACATCGTCATGTTGACCAATGTCTTCAGCAGCGATGGGATCAGCTACTAGAAAGTCTTCAGCTTCATGAGCCTCTGTGAAAGCAGGCTCATGGATTGTCAGTTGGCGTTCAGCGTCAGGACGAACCATGGAAATGGGTTCAACTATCAAAGGCTCTGTGGGAGCAGCCCGATCTTTCTTGGTCTTCCTCTTCTTCTTGGAGGGGGCAATAGGAGAGGCTTCAGGATGTTTCCTCTTCCTGGCTTCAGCCTCAGCAGTCCTTATCTTCTTGAGCTCTGAAGCGGTTGACCGGCTTTTTGGCTTCGAGCCAGTCATTCTAGTTGGGAAGACAATGAGATCTGCTTCCTGCCTTGGTGCATCAGGTTCAGCCGTACCGGGCTTCTTCATCTTCTTTGCTGCCATCCTGGGGTCGATGCCAGGACGCCCAAGGGCCTTGAGCTTCTTAGCCTCATTGTAGGCCTGCACACATTTGTCAGCCAGAACCTTCATGCGCTCACGAGAACCTTGAGCTTCTGCATGTTTCTTGAGAAAGGCTTCCTTGAGCTCGTGCAGCATAATCTTGAAGTTCTTCACCTCTTGCACGCTGAGCTTGGCCATATGCTTCTTGAACCGAGCCTTTTCATAGTCAATCTTTTGCTTCAGTTCAACAATGCGCTGGGCGATAGCTAACTCTAAAGCAATGGCGCCATGGAAGGCGACACTGAGGCTAATGGGTAGTTGGAGATCTTCGAAGCTGATGTTTGGCGTGTCAAACCATTCATCAATGAAGTTGTGGATGATTGTTACATCAAAGAGAGGCAGATCATTGAAGATTTCTGCTTCTTCTTTGCTCTTGATGAGTTGCTCAAGAGCGTCATCTGCAAGTTCTTCATCACTTGACAGATCAATGGCATCATTGCGCAGAATGGCAGCAGCTGTTAGCTCTTGGCCGGTGTGTGGCAGAGGCATCTTGACCTTCTGGGGCTTGGAGATGCGTGATAAATCTTCGGACTGCACACTGTCTTCAGGAGGTGCAGTTGCCAGTGGCTTCGCCCGCGAGATTTTTGGTGAAGGGGCAGGCTTTGAAGCTTTAGGCTTCTTCAACTTCTTTGGCTTCGGCGCTGCAGGCGCTTCATCTGATTCAGCGTCAGCTACAGGCTCATTCACTGTAGTCCCTTGAACCAAGATATGGGTGATGAGACCTTCAAGGTTGTAGAAAGGACCGACGCCATTGGGTTCTGCATCTCGTGTGCCATCAGCCCTTGGAGCTGAGGGACCAGGGTTGAAGTCTAGTCCCAATGTCTTCTTGTTTTGCTTCGCTGAGTTCTGGGCAAATTGGAAGTTGCGCTTGAACAGAATGTCGTCACGACACCATAGTAGTGATGATGGGTGTGCATCAACAGGCTGTGGCCCACGGACCATGCAGGGATAGAAGCCTTGTTCAATGGCTTCATCTCTGGACCTGGGTTGAAGATTCTTGTATAGGATGTCTCCCCACGGTCTCTTGATGGCATTTTTCTCAGCATATTCCTGGGTTACAAATCGGTATTTGAACCATTGTTCTGCCCAATATCTTTGAATCCATTGGATTCGGGTCTTGCGCTGATTGTAATCCTCTTCAGGATCTGTCTTGTACAGTTTTGAGAGGTCATCTGGCAGATCTCTAGATGTTTCTCCATGACGCTTTCTGCCACCCTTCCTTGCTGATTTCTCTGAAGCCATGAACTTTAAACTGAAAGGCTTCAACACGTTCAAAGGCTTCAAAGATTTTCGCTTGCTGGACAAATAGGAACTTGCTTCGGGAGAATTTATATGATGCTGTAAGAATTCTGCAAATGAATGCAGACTATGAGAACCAAGGGATTCTCCCACGGACATGTACCTGTGACAGCATTAAGGTGCGAGGGAAGGGGAAGAGGTCATATGCATTCTCAGAAGATTTTGAATATAAATCAGTTTAGAAGACATTGACCTCATCGTGCGAAGACATTCACTCATAGATAAGGAGTTGGTTCCAGATTTGTACGAATCCAGAGATCAGTACAAGTGAGGAATCTAACTACTTTGTGAAGCATAAGTGAATATACTAGGCATGTTATGAGATGCAGTATGAGAAAGATCTAACTTGTGTGAATAGAAGCTGCTTGTGGTAGAAAGTGACAAAGCCATAGGATCAACGGTGCCGTAAAAGGGAAGTTTTATTTATCACACTAAGAACTGCTAGACGGAGTGGAAGATGAGGCCGAGCAGTTCGATCTTCCGTGCCCTAACTTGGCGACGGAGGACACCTACGGCGACGGCGGAGAGGACGATGGCCATGGTCGGCGTGAAGACGACGTTGGAGAGGTTGCGGCAGCGAAGCGCTTCGTCGCCGGCGTCGTCGAGGGCTAGCGGTGGCGCTAGGGTTCGTGCGAGAGTGGAAGAAGAGATAATGACCGCCGTGAAGTGTGTATTTATAGGTACAGGGGCGGCACTGCGTTATTACATAGGTGCCCCTGGTGATACGCATATGAGGAACACATGGCCATTATGCAGAATTTTGGGGTTTGTTCCACGTCCCACGCACGCCTGGATTGTCGGGTGGTCGTTCCTACTTCTCCGGGTTTCATGTGGAAGAATGAGCATTGAAAGTGGACTTAAGGTTTGTCTTTGTATCTTCTGCTGACAAGGACGCAGAGAAGACATTCGACAGTTTCAATAGAATGCATATGATTTGGAGAGATAGAGTTTGAGATAGATAGCATAGAGAGGTTAGGGTCCGATCACATTAACTTACTTCAAAAGATTCAACAAGAAGACATAGCTGTAAGTGAATGCTGTAGAGGACAGAACACTAGTATATATATAATCAACATAGTGAGGATAATCATGAAGACATGTTGAGATTGAAGCCAAACCAAATGTGAAGACATAGCAAGGTAACACCATGAGTGAAACACTTCAAAATAGAACATTTGGTGGTGGCGTTACCCACCGTATAGGAAGTATTAGACCCAGACACGGCGCACAATTATCATGGCGCTCCGAAGTCAAATTCCACATTAATGTATTCACACTTAGAATGTATGTCTTCATTGATTGAAGATATACTTTACTTCGTGTGTTGCACATCTAAGTCATCAATATGCATAAGGGTTAGGATGTGTGCCTGATCACAAGACATTTGAGGATTCCAGGATATTTAGCTCACACCGTAACTTGCAAAACCTCTTCTCATCCAAGGGCTTGGTGAAGATATCTGCCAATTGCTCTTCAGTGTTGACGTGTATGATATCAATATCTTCCTTCACAACATGATCTCTGAGAAAGTGATGACGAATTTCAATGTGCTTTGTCTTCGAGTGCCGAACTGGGTTGTTGGCAATCTTGATGGAGCTTTCATTGTCGCAGTAGAGTGGCACTTGCTTCAGATGAATGCCATAGTCTTTGAGTGTTTGCTTCATCCACAGAAGCTGAGCGCAGCAAGATCCAGCAGCAATGTATTCAGATTCAGCAGTGGAGAGAGATACACAGTTCTGCTTCTTTGAAGACCAACATACAAGTGATCGTCCCAGAAAGTGACATGTGCCTGATGTAGACTTGCGATCAACTTTGTCACCAGCATAATCAGCATCCGAGAATCCAACCAGATCAAACTCTGAGCCCTTTGGATACCATAATCCTAGAGTTGGGGTGTGAGCCAAATATCGAAGAATTCGCTTCACAGCTAAGTGATGCGACTCCTTTGGTGCCGCTTGAAATCGAGCACACATGCAAACACTAAGCATAATATCTGGTGTAGATGCACATAGATAAAGCAAAGAACCAATCATGGAGCGGTATACCTTTTGATCAAACTCTTTACCATTGTCGTCAGGACCCAGATGATGCTTGGCTGGCATTGGCGTCGTGAAGCCTTTGCAGTCTTGCATACCGAACTTCTTCAGGCAATCTTTGAGATACTTCTCTTGAGATATGAAGATGCCGTTGCGTTGCTGTCGTATTTGAAGACCGAGAAAGAACTTCAACTCTCCCATCATAGACATTTGATATTGCTCTTGCATCATATATCCAAACTCTTCACTGTACTTCTGATTGGTGCAGCCAAAGATAATGTCATCCACATATATTTGGCACACAAACAGTTCACCATCATATGTCTTCGTGAAGAGAGTGGGGTCGAGAGAACCAGGTATGAAGTCTTTGCTCTTCAGGAAGTATTTGAGTGTGTCATACCAGGCCCGAGGGGCTTGTTTGAGGCCATACAGTGCCTTGTTGAGCTTGTATACCATGTCAGGATGTTTTGGATCTTCAAAGCCAGGAGGTTGTGCAACATACACTTCTTCTTCAATCTTGCCATTGAGGAAGGCGCTCTTCTCATCCATTTGATAAAGAAGTATGTTGTGATGATTTGCATAGGCCAGTAGTATGCGTATGGCTTCAAGTCTAGCCACAGGAGCAAATGTTTCATTGAAGTCAATGCCTTCCACTTGAGTATATCCTTGAGCAACGAGACAAGCTTTGTTTCTGACAACTTGACCATGCTCATCTTGATTGTTGCGGTATATCCATTTGGTGCCTATTATGTTGTGCTTCCGAGGATCGGGATGCTTGACCAGTTCCCATACATTATTCAGCTCAAACTGTTGAAGCTCGTCTTGCATAGCTTGAATCCATTCAGGTTCCATGAAGGCTTCTTCAACTTTCTTGGGTTCTGTTATTGAGACGAATGCGAAGTGCCCACAGAAATTTGCTAGCTGAGTTGCCCTTGAACGAGTGAGTGGACCGGGTGCATTGATCCTATCAATTATTCTTTCAATCTGCACTTCATTGGCAACACGAGGATGTACAGGGCGAAGATTTTGCTCTTGCTGATCATTGTCATTGTTAGAAGGAATGTCTTCAGGCTGAGCATTGTCTTCATGTTGATCAGGTGCTGAGATGATAAGTTCTTCTTTAGGATGAGCTTCAGAAGGTATAATTTCTCCAGTTCCCATTAGCTTGATTGATTCACTGGATGGAACTTCATCTAGCACATTTGGCAGTTGCTCTCTTTGTGAACCGTTGGTCTCATCGAACCGCACATCCACTGTTTCAACCACTTTGTAATGAAAGAGATTGAAGACTCTATAGGAGTGCGAATCCTTTCCATATCCAAGCATAAAACCCTCATGTGCTTTTGGTGCAAACTTTGAGGTGTGATGTGGGTCCTTGATCTAGCACTTGGCGCCAACTACTCTGAAGTAACTGACATTTGGCTTCTTGCCAGTAAGGAGCTCATAAGATGTCTTGTTCAGAAGCTTGTGAAGATAAACACGATTGATTGTATGTCTTGCAGTATCAATGGCTTCAGGCCAGAATTTTCTTGGAGTCTTGTATTCATCTAGCATCGTTCTGGCCATCTCAATGAGTGTTCTGTTCTTGCATTCGATGACCCCATTCTGCTGTGGCGTGTATGGGGCTGAGAATTCATGTGTGATGCCCAAGGTGTCAAGATATGTATCAAGGCCAGTGTTCTTGAATTCAGTGCCATTGTCACTTCTGATATGCTTTATCTTGGCGCCATAGTTGTTCATTGCTCGACTGGCGAAGCGTCTGAAGACATCCTGCACTTCAGTCTTGTAAAGGATTATGTGCACCCAAGTATATCTAGAATAATCATCAACAATGACAAAGCCATAGAGACAAGCAGTAGTAGTAAGAGTTGAGTAATGAGTGGGACCGAAAAGATCCATGTGAAGCAGTTCGAAGGGTCGAGTAGTGGTCATGATTGTCTTCGAGGGATGTTTGGCCCTCGTCATCTTTCCTGCCTCACAGGCACCACATAAGTGATCTTTCTTGAACTTGACGCCCTCGATGCCTATGACATGCTTCTTCTTTGCCAGGGTGTGGAGGTTCCTCATGCCAGCATGCCCAAGCCTCCCATGCCAAAGCCAGCATTCTGAAGCTTTTGCTAGAAGACATACGGCAAGCTGTGGTCCTGCTGAGAAATCTACCACATACAAATCATCTTTTTGATACCCTTCAAATACTAGAGACTTGTCAGATTCCATTAGAACAAGGCAACGATATTTTCCAAATATTACGATCATGTTTAAATCGCAAAGCATTGAGACAGACATTAAGTTGAAGCCAAGGAATTCAACAAGCATGACTTTATCCATGTGTTGATCCCTTGAGATTGCAACTCTACCTAGACCCAATACCTTACTTTTACCAGTGTCAGCAAATGTGATGTGGCTCTTGTCGGATGGACGTAAGGTTGAGTCCATAAGAAGGCTTCTTTTGCCAGTCATGTGATTTGTACACCCACTATCAATAATCCATTCTGAAGATGCTGGTGTCATACCCTATAGTGCAATTAGGGGGATAGGCTTCACGAAGAGCATTGTGAAGCAAAAACATTTGACGAACCAGTGGGCTACGAAAGCTTAGATCCAGATTAGGACTAATAGGGAGAGTAGCAAGTGATTCAGGAACGAAGTACATAGTAAGACCATTCGGGCATTTGATCTTGCGCCCTACAAGATGTTTACGGTCCCCAGCAATAGCGTCAGACGATTTTGGTTTTCTGCTGGAGACCTTTCCCTGCAAAAGAGAGTTAAGCTTTCTTAGCCACCCACATCTTCAAGGGTGGCTTAGAGGCAATAAGTCTAAGTGCAACATCTGAGAACTTTGGCTTTGGAGCCCTAGAAAACAGTCTTGCAGGCGGACAATAGTACTCATAAGAATACGCAGAATAGTTCTTGGTCTTATGAACATTGCGGTTTGATGAACCGCTCTCATATTCATATGCCTGAGTATGGTTTCCCTGCAAAACATTTGCATTAGTGCGATTCAGGTGAGTCCTTTGTCTGTATGAAGCCTTTGGACCGTATGAAGCCTTTGGTCTGAGGTTTGTCTTCTTCACGTGAGGTGTCATGATGACATCCACAGGAAGATTCTCCAGACACCTTTTCGGAACCCAGATCTTCTTCATAGGCGGTCCATTCCTGCAGTTAGTACCAATGTACCTGGCAAACACTTCACCATTCTGATTCTTAAACAATTTATAGTTTGCATCAAGGGATTCATCAATGATAATGGGGTTAACACAAGTGAAGCCAGATAGATTGGATGGATCTGCTGAAGGTTCCTTTGCAGCAACCCACGTGGTTTTGGGGTACTGCTCAGGTTTCCAGTAAGAGCCATCAACATTCATTTTCCTTACGAACCCAACACCTTCTTTCCTCGGGTTTCGGTTCAGAATCTGCCTTTTGAGGACATCACATAGTGTCTGATGCCCTTTAAGACTTTTGTACATCCCTGTTTCAAGCAATGTCTTCAACCTAGCATTCTCATCAGCAATAGTAGTGGTATCCTCAGCAGAGGGGTTAGTTACCACATCAACAGTTGAAGATATTGCAACAGTAGTAGCAGTAGAACATTCAGCAACATAAGTAGCATTATCACGCTCAATGCATTTAAGACATGGTGGTTCAAATCCTTCCTGAGCGGAACTGATCTGTTTGGCGTGAAGTGACTCGTTTTCCTTTTGAAGATCTTCATGAGCCGCTCTCAATTTCTCAAGATCTTGCTTCCTTTGAAGATAATCATAGGAAAGCTTTTCATGAGTTGTTGAGAGAGTTTCATGACGACTTTCAAGTTCCTCATACTTAACGTGAAGATTTTTATGTCTTCAATTAAGGATTCAGATCGAGTCATTTCAGCACCTAACAGATCATCGCTTCTTTCTAACAATTTTTGAATATGTTCCATAGCTTTCTGTTGTTCAGTTGTAATTTTAGCAAGTGTTTTGTAGCTGGGTTTTGAACCACAATCAGAGTCAGCATCACTGGATGTTTGATAGTGAGTAGTGCGTGTGTTTACCTTGGCACCGTGTGCCATGAAGCAGTAGGTAGAAGCGGAGTAGTCCTTGTCATTTGCATCGGTGTCTGTGATGAAGTCATTGTCTTCAGTGTTGAAGATGGACTTGGCAACGTATGCTGTAGCCAGACTTGCGATGCCTGAATCGGACTCCTCAGACTCCACCTCCGCCTCCTCAGAAGCGGACTCCTCCTCTGAATCCATTTCCTTGCCAACAAACGCCACATTCCTTGCCAGATGAGCTCTTCTTGTGTGATGAAGACTTTTAGGAAGACTTGGAAGAAGACTTGGAAGAAGACTTGGAAGAAGACTTTGAGTATTTCTTCTTCTTCTTGTCGTTAGAGTCATATTCCTTGCTCTTCTTCTTCTTTTTGTTCTCATTGTCCCACTGTGGACACTCAGAGATGAAGTGGCCAGGTTTCTTGCACTTGTGACATGTTTTCTTCTTGTAGTCGTGAGCAGAAGCTTCATCATTCCTTGAGCTTGATCGGGAAGACTTTCTGAAACCTTTCTTCTTGGTGAATTTTTGGAACTTCTTCACAAGCATAGCAAGTTCCCTTCCAATGTCTTCAGGATCATCTGAACTGCTGTCAGATTCTTCTTCAGATGAGGAGACAACTTTTGCCTTCAGGGCACGAGTTCGCCCATAGTTTGGACCGTAGATATCTCTTTTCTCAGAAAGCTGAAACTCATGTGTGTTGAGCCTCTCAAGTATGTCAGACAGATCGAGTGTCTTGAAATCAGGACGTTCTTGAATCATCAGGGCTAGGGTGTCAAACGAACTATCAAGTGATCTCAGTAGTGTCTTGACGACTTCATGTTTGGTGATCTCAGTAGCGCCGAGGGCTTGAAGCTCATTTGTGATGCCAGTGAGTCGGTCAAATGTGAGCTGGACATTCTCATTGTCATTTCGCTTGAAGCGGTTGAAGAGGTTGCGAAGGACACTGATTCTCTGATCTCTCTGGGTTGAGACACCTTCATTGACCTTGGAGAGCCAGTCCCAGACCAGCTTAGATGTTTCCAAAGCACTCACACGGCCATACTATCCTTTGGTCAGATGACCACAGATGATATTCTTGGCAGTAGAGTCCATTTGAACGAACTTCTTGACATCAGCAGAAGTGACACCTTCTCCAGCCTTGGGAACGCTGTTCTTGACGACATACCATAGGTCGACGTCAATGGCTTCAAGATGCATGCGCATCTTATTCTTCCAGTAGGGATATTCAGTTCCATCGAAGACGGGGCACGCAGCGGAGACTTTAATTATCCCTGCAGTCGACATAGCTAAAACTCCAGGTGGTTAAACCGAATCACACAGAACAAGGGAGCACCTTGCTCTGATACCAATTGAAAGTGCGTTATATCGACTAGAGGGGGGGGTGAATAGGCGATTTTTATGAAAGTCTTCAAAACATGGAAGTTATGAAGACAAACGATAGAAATAAACCTATTACCTTGCAGCGGAAGGTAGACTACACTAGGCAAGCCATAGTCAAGTATTCAATAGAGTGGAAGCACAATGACTAATAGCAGCAATGTAGTAAGGATCAGGTAGGAAGATATTGTGAAGCCACACAGAACACGCAGTCACTCAGTGAAGACAAAAGATAGTGCGAACATACAATGACTTCACAAGGAGTAACAGTAAGTAAAGGGAAGGGAAGATGAAACCAGTGACTCACTGAAGACAATGATTTGTTGGACCAGTTCCAGTTGCTGTGACAACTGTACGTCTGGTTAGGGCGGCTAGGTATTTAAACCTTAGGACACACAGTCCCGGACACCCAGTCCTGAACACACAGCTCAGGACACCCAGTCCTCACCGTATTCACCTTGAGCTAAGGTCACACAGACCTCGCCCAATCACTCTGGTAAGTCTTCAAGGTAGACTCCCAAACCTTCACAGACTTCGTTCACCGGCAATCCACAATGTCTCTTGGATGCTCAGAACACGACGCCTAACCGGCTGGAGGATGCACAGTCCTCAAGTGTAATAAGTCTTCAGATCACACAGACAAGAAGACTTAAGTGATGCCTAATTCTCTTTGGCTCTGGGTGGTTAGGGCTTTATCCTCGCAAGGAATTCTCTCTCAAAGGCTTCAAGGTGGGTTGCTCTCAAACGACAAAAGCCGTACTCTGAATCTGAGCAGCCAACCATTTATGGTTGTAGGGGGTGGGCTATTTATAGCCACTTGGCAACCCGACCTGATTTGTCCGAAATGACCCTGGGTCACTAAGGAACTGACACGTGTTCCAACGGTCAGATTTCAAACTCACACGACAACTTTACTTGGGCTTCAAGCAAAGCTGACTTGCCCGACTCTGGACAAGATTCGCTCTCAAAGTCTTCACTCGAAGACATAGGTTTTGTTTAAGCATCACTTCAGTCATTCTGACTGGTTCTCTTGGACCCCACTTAACAGTACAGTGGTTCCTATGACTCAACACAAAAGAAAGAGAACTATGAAAGATCTAAGTCTTTGAGCTCCATAGGCTTCATGTGGTGTCTTCTCTTGTCATAGTCTTCAATGTGAATATCTTCATATACCACCTTTGACTTCAATGTCTTCATACATTTTTAGGGGTCATCTCTGGTAGGAAAACCGAATCAATGAGGGACTTCTACCTGTGTTATCCTGCAATTCTCACAAACACATTAGTCCCTCAACTAGGTTTGTCGCCAACACTCCAAAACCAACTAGGGGTGGCACTAGATGCACTTACAATCTCTCGTCATTAGGGTGTTGACATGGCTCTTACGGCTTAACGCGTAAGCTACTACATTAGCCTTTCCGGGGTGGTAATGCAATTTCATATCATAATCCTTGATGAGCTCCAACCATCTTCTTTGTCTGAGGTTCAACTCCTTCTGTGTGAAGATATACTTCAAACTCTTGTGATCCGTGTACACCTCACAATGGTTTCCAATGAGAAAATGTCTCCAAGTCTTCAGTGCATGCACTATGGCTGCTAACTCCAAATCATGCGTAGCATAATTCAACTCATGAGGCTTAAGCTGTCGTGAGGCATATGAAACAACTCTTCCTTCCTGCATAAGCACTGCTCCAAGTCCTCGACGTGAAGCGTCACAATACACCTCATAATCCTTGGTATGATCCGGTAAAATCAACACTGGTGAGGTAACCAAACATTTCTTCAGCTCCTGAAAACTAGCCTCACATTCCTCAGTCCATATGAACTTGGTATCCTTCTTCAACAACTCCGTCATAAGCTTTGCAATCTTTGAGAAATTCTCAATAAACCTCCGGTAGTATCCTGCGAGTCCAAGAAAACTCCGGATCTCTCCAACTGTGGTTGGTGCTTCCCACTTGGTCACGGTATCAACTTTAGTGGGATCTACTGCTATACCCTCTCCGGATATAACGTGCCCGAGAAATCCAACTTCTTTCAACCAAAACTCACATTTGCTAAACTTGGCATATAACTGATGTTCTCTGAGCTTACCAAGTACCAAATGCAAATGCTCCTTATGCTCCTCTTCATTCTTCGAGTAAACCAGGATATCATCAATGAACACTACGACAAACTTATCCAAGAACTCCATAAACACTTTGTTCATCATGTACATAAAGTATGCAGGTGCGTTAGTTAGGCCAAATGACATAACGGTATACTCGTACAGCCTATACCTGGTGGTAAAAGCCGTCTTGGGTATATCCTGTTCTCGAATCCTCAATTGGTGGTATCCTGATCGCAGGTCGATCTTGGAAAATACCTTCGCTCCTTGCAATCGATCAAACAGATCATTGATCATTGGTAGTGGGTACTTGTTCTTGATGGTTACTTCATTCAATCCTCGATAATCAACAACCATCCTTAACGATCCATCCTTCTTCTCCACTAGAAGTACTGGCGATCCCCAAGGCGAAGAACTTGGGCGAATATATCCTTTATCCAGTAACTCCTTAATCTGCTTCTTAATCTCCACCAAATCCTTTGCAGGCATCCTATATGGTCTCTTAGATATTGGCCTTGTGCCTGGCAAAAGCTCAATCAAAAACTCAATATCTCTATCTGGTGGCATGCCTGGCAATTCTTCTGGAAATACATCAGGGAAATCCTTCACTACTGGTACTTCCTCCTGCACAACTCCTATTAAACAATTTACTTGAGTCCTCTTCGGCACCTGCCAGGATACATACTTGATCCTTCTCCCTTCTGGGGTGGTAAGCAAGATTGACTTACTGGCGCAATCAATGTTTCCTCCATACATCGACAGCCAATCCATACCCAGAATTACATCCAAACCTTGTGATTCCAATATTATCAAATCTGAGGGGAACACATGCCTACCTATACTTAATGGCACTTGAAAACATCCTTGGCTAGCCATATACTCCGCTCCTGGTGAGCTTACTAACATAGGTGTTCTAAGTACTTTGGTGGGCAGGTTATACTTATCCACAAATCCCCTTGATATGTATGAATGCGATGCACCGGTATCAAAAAGAACAAGTGCAGTAAATGACTTAACCAAAAACTTACCGATTACTGCATCCGGCCGCTCATCAACCTCCTCCATGTTAACGTGGTTCACTTGTCCCCTGTTGAAAGGGTTCGGCTTCTTCCCAGAGCTTCCATTGCCATTTCCATTCTGTGATTCAGGACATTCATTGGCATAATGTCCAGTCTTCTGGCACTTAAAACAAGTGACTTTGCTCAGGTCTCTCTTGGCTGGGGTCGATGGGTTGGTGCGGTTCTGGCTGTTGCTTCCTCCATTCCCATTACCATTCTTGGTGCCATTGTGATTGTGCGAGCTACCTCCTCCATGGGTATGCTGAAAATGTCCTCCCGGTCTAGGGGTAAAACGTGGCTTCTGCTGAGCTCCTGAGGTGTGCTTCCCTTGTCCATACTTCCACTTGCGGTTCTCAATCTGCTGCTGCTTCCCTTCAATCATGAGAGCACGATCTACCAACTCCTGGTAGTTGTTGAAGGTGGCTACCATCAACTGGATGCTCAACTCATTATTCAGTCCTTCTAGAAACTTCTCCTGCTTAGCTGCATCCGTAGCAACGTCATCTGGGGCAAAACACGCTAGTTTACTAAAGTCTTCCACATACTGGCCAACTGTCCGTCCTGCTTGGCGCAAGTTGCGAAACTCTCACTTCTTTATGGCCATAGCTCCTGCTGAAACACAGGCAGTTCGAAAAGCCTGCTGAAACTGGTCCCACGTGACAGTGTCGACAGGGAAAGTGGCTGTGAAATTCTCCCACCATGATGCTACGGGTCCTTCAAGCTGATGTGCGACAAACTTCACTTTTTCCGCATCTGTGCATCCTGCTGTGGTCAACTCCCTAGCTGTCTTGCGGAGCCAATCATCTGCTACTATCGGCTCGGTGCTACTGGAAAACACCGGCGGATTCAGCCTAAGAAAACGGGCTAAGTGATCAACAGGTGGTGGTGGTGGTGGGTTGTTGTTGTTGTTCCCCTGGTTCTGATTCTGGACTAGCAACTGCATCAATGTGTTCTGCTGCTGGATCAACTAGGTGAGCTCCGGTGGAAAGGTAAATCTGGGGTCACGTCTCGGAGGCATCTGAGGGTTTAGAAAAGATGAGATTTAAGAATAGAGGGGGTCTATAGAGAAAACACTACCCATATGCACATGAGGCAAAAGCAAACAATTCACTTCATTCAATCAAACAAGGGCATACAATCGATCTAACTATCGCAAAAGTGATCGGACTACTATATTTACATGGTGGACTACTACTACTGATGAGGTGGTCTACTAGAAATATTCTTCGGTTGCAGACTCCATTATATCTGCTCCAGCTTCATCAACATAGTCATCATCGCTATCATCTGGATCCGAGTCGGTGTCGTCGATGATGATGTAGTCTTCCAGGCGAATCTCCTTGGGTTCTTCGTCTTCTTCTACTGGTGTAGGGCCTCCCATGAATATTCCAATCTTCTTGATCAGATCGTCATTCTTCTCCACTAATACTTCGATTTCCTCTTCATAATCTTCATGTGTAGCCTTCTTCCTCCAGTTCCTTGATTCTTGTCCTCGCCTTCTTCAGATCTATCATGTCGGCGCACATCTGGTTTTCCTGACGTCGAATGTGCTGATTTAACTCCTGGATAAAAGCTAAAACTGATCTATCCTTCCTGGTACTGATCATCTCCCAGTGCTCATATCGGCGCCCGCAAATTTGGTAGATAGTATCCTTGAGATCATTGTGGTAAACTTCTCCAATGCGTCCCATGGCGATGTGACCTGCCATGCTCTTTCCTAGACTCCAAGTTGGTGCATCAAAAGAAAACTCTATGGGCTCAGTGACTGGCATGAATGTCCTTCCTGGAACTTGAACTTGAATCATCCAGCGCTCTTCTTCAGGTAAGGTGGCGTTGTAGGTTCCAGTGAAACTTGGTACTCCTATGTTCAGGTATCTAGTGACTTCCTTCAAGTGACGTCCAAAGGGTGTATCTTCCTCCGGTTGAGTGAACTTGTTCCTTGCATCCGCCATCCTAAAAGAGTAGAAAAGATGAGAAGTCAGAAAGAGAAGAGAGTGAGTAGTGATCTAGGTCTTTAGCTTAGTGGTCATGTCCTACAGTCAGCGTGTGCTCTGATACCATCTTGTAGCGACTAGACCTCAAACGGTCCAATCTCTATGCTCAGGTGTCATCCCTGGATCAGTAATGCTGACACCACACAGTACTTGAAGGATTTATAACGGAGTAGCAATCACACACTTATTACATCGAGTGTCTGAAGAGAGAACTTATTACAATAAATATGGCATAAGCCCATCTAATAACGATAACAGCGGAAGGCTTGGAAGATAAGTGAGTCCATCAACTCCAACAGCATCACTGAGTATAGAACCACGACCTAAAAACTCCTTAATCGTCGTCTGAAGAGTCTACAACATTAACGTTGCAGCCTGAAACGGGTTAGCACATGGAATATGCTGGCAAAGTAACACATAGAGAGTAATGGAATGAAACAACTATTCTATATGCATATTTGGCTGGTGGAAAGCTCTATGGTTACAGTTTTGCGTAAAGCCAATTTTTCCTTAGTGCAAAAGAATAAATTTATTTAACTATCATGGTAGTTGTTAAACATTGAGAATGGTTGACAGCATTCTCAATCCCAATTAAGCATCATCATTAAACAAAACCCAACAAAATTAATTTTAGAGTAACATGTTGAGATTCACATGATAATCCAGGTACTAGATACTCAAGATGTCCATAACCGGGGACACGACTAATCATGATTAGTTTATACACTCTGCAGAGGTTTGCGCACTTTTCCCCACAAGACTCGATCTCCCCCGTTGGGATTCTCGCAGTGCATGGTGTTTGAGAAACGGATGACCAAGACATAGTCTTTCAGAAGCGCTAGCACCTTACGATCGGGTAGACCATTACACCTACTTTCCCCTACATCTGCTAGTCCACCACTGTAAGAGTTCGCACAACTTAGTCAACTATGCTAGAGCCCATAATATCTTGTGGCTGCACACAGAAGTTTCTAGCATGAATAATCTCATGATCCCTTTGAGCCTGGGTGGTGGTCCATAAAAAAACAGGCAATCATTGGAATACCCAGGTGCCTCAATCCACCCAGATGTGTATTTAAGTTGCCACCTTAGATAAACCATTAATTAACAATCTCACATCTGTCATGGAAACACTCACCCAAACCACGTCTACTAGCATAGCATGGCAATAATAAGAAAACGTAGAAGTAACTCCCAAAGGTTTGATAATAACAGGTAATAGGTACTACCTCATCTACGTCCCGAACCCACAATTTATTTAGATCCTAATCATGCAATGTGTGAGGATTGATCTAATGCAATAAAACTGGGTAGAGGGAAAACATGATCAAAGTGTTACTTTCCTTGCTGATGATCCGGGAAAACTAGCGATTCGAAGTAGCAAGCGGCGCACTCCGGTTACTCTATCACAAGCAAACAAGCATACAATAAGTACTCAACTAATGCACAGGTAAAACTCAAATAATAGATCTAACCAGAAAGTTCAACTTAAGAACTCCGGTTGGCAAAAAGAATCGAATCGAACGAAGCAACGAAAGATAAACGACAAAAGAAACAGGCTTTGTTTACTATTCTGGGTCTAAGGCAATTTTTACAGTGGCAAAAACTTGTTTAAGTTGATTAATCGGAAAGAGGGTTTCGAGACGAAACTCGAGGCGATTGAATCGCCTGATTCTGATAAACGAGCGAAAAGTTAGACTAAAATGAAAATCGGATCAGGGATCGCGATCAGAAAAATCGCGGATTTAATCCGAGAAAAAAAAACGATGAACGTTCGTTAAAACGAACGAACGGACGAACGCTCGCTAAATAAATAAACCGGAAAAACCAATCTATTTTTTTTAAAAAAAACTGAAACTAAAAAAACGAGCAAACCGTCGGAAAAACCGAACGGTTTTTTTTCGAGAAAAACCGGAGATGGCGGGGTCTACCTTCGATGACGGATCCGGTGGCGGCGGCGGTCGGCGGGCG